>NW_028241681.1:0-36268 GCF_964263255.1 Lissotriton vulgaris | reverse complement strand
GTGTATATATATATATATATATATATATATATATATATATATATATATATATATATATATATATATATATTGGAGTCCACAAACACCCACAGTGCGGAACGCACTCACAGTCGGCGTTCTTCAGGTCAGGTGAGAAGCCCGGTACATCCAGCATCAGCAGAGACCTGACGCATTTCGGGCATACGCCCTTCTTCATAGGTTAGCTGCTTACAAATGACTGCCCGCATACAAGACTTTCCAGTGTATGTCCCTTTATTTATACAATCACACTCCAATGTAGGTGCAACATCTCGCAAAGTGCATGATGGGACTGGAAGTTCTTCACATAACACCCCAGTGGGCTACAGGCAGTCATAATGTAAAAATCAATAAAAGTTTCACGGGTGTGCCTTCCGCTTCTCCTCTCATTCTGCCATTCGCCAGTTTGTCCCACACCGCTGAAACGCCGTTCAGCAGCGGAACCGCTAAAGATCTGCGGCGGTGCGATCCCCGGCCGGGTCGGCCGTATTTTATTGGAGTCCACAAACACCCACAGTGCGGAACGCACTCACAGTCGGCGTTCTTCAGGTCAGGTGAGAAGCCGGTACATCCAGCATCAGCAGAGACCTGACGCGTTTCGGGCATACGCCCTTCTTCATAGGTTAGCTGCTTACAAATGACTGCCCGCATACAAGACTTTCCAATGTATGTCCCTTTATTTATACAATCACACTGCAATGTAGGTGCAACATCTCGCAAGGTGCATGATAGGACTGGAAGTTCTTCACAAAACACCCCAGTGGGCTACAGGGAGTCATAATGTAAAAATCAATAACATTTTTAATATATATATATTTTTTTATATAGGTCATGTGATCAAGAACCGATTGGGGGTCGAAGCGCGTCATGGCGGACAGGCTGGTCAATCAATAAAGAAATCCTGATTGGCACAGATATCTGGGTTCATTGCTCGTCTTTAGCCTACCAGTGGCATTACAAAGCGGTGATTTTGGATGGATATATATATATATATATATATATATATATATATATATATATATATATATATATATATATATATATATATATATATATATATATATATATCCGAAAGGCTGCTTACAAAGGTTAGGTGCAACGACGCAGTCCCAGTCAGCACCAAGGAAGCAGACACGAGCCCAAAGTAAGTGCAAAAAGCAAGTAGCGTTTATTCCTTCATGAGTCCGCCATAACGCGTTTCACCACCGGAGTGGCTTGATCACATATATATATTTTCTCCAACGTCGCTTCAAGAAGTTGCTTGACCACAACAAAAGAGACGATGATGGACCCAGGTATTGTGCCAATCCAATTTTCTTTTATTTAATCGTGACCAGCCAGCCCACCATAACGCGTTTCAACCCCTATCGGGTCTTGATCACATGGATACATATATATATATATATATATATATATATATATATATATATATATATACAAAGACCACTCTTTACACCGCTTTCCTCACGGCGCCCAAGTTTCCCAGGGAAAAGAGAGACGGACACCAAATGATCTGTTTTACCGCAGCCGCAGGTAAAATTTATTCAGCATAGTTTTAAAAGTGCATGTTCCGAACAGGAAACCCAAACACGTTTCGGCGTTCTCAGGCGCCTTGCTCGCTGGTGATCTGTGCAAGTATCCCCGCCCCTTATTTAAAATGAGGCTAATCCCGTGATTAGTGACCGGTGCAAAAATAAACATGGAAGACATACTCGTTTTTCTCACAAACATATAAACGTCCCCTAAACGGAGAACAAATTGTGAACCACAGTTCCTATGTCACAATAAGTATTTCATGTATATTGTTCCCTGTATTTCAGAACTGATTCATATACATTATAGTTTGCACATTTTTCTTCACAATGTATACACTCGAGTAAACATTAACCTCTCATGTCAGATTTTAAAGAGACATTACTATTCACAATTGTTTTAGTCATATTAAACTGTGACATTTTCCATTTGTTATGTGCAGGCACCTATAAAGTCACACACCCCTAATAGTGCAAGTGATTTTTAAAATTAAGTTCCACAGTGCAGTTGGCTTAATGGAGCCTCTCAGCCGAGAGTTGTCCTACCAAAAACCCACTGCTTTAAATTGGATTTGGGAAAAGGGGGTATGAGGGACAGAAGCGTTTACTGAACTCAAACTCAGGGTGGAAATAAATTATAACTGTAAAAAAACATGGGCAATGTTACACTCTATATACAGCGGGATGACATATATAGTCAAGCTATGGACTTCCATACTATGAGAATAGCAATACAACCTGTGGTTTGTGGCCCCATATTAAAAGAAGATTGCCATTGTATTATCGGCTCCTCAAATCCTCTAGAAATATACAATTCATGACAGATCACAATAACACCATCTTTTCTGGAATCCATCTATGATTCTTACTAGAGGACTAAATATAAGACAATAAATATGTGAATAATGTAAAAATGCCTAAAAATTCATATTAAACATTTCAGAACTTAGACCATCCCACCACATATAGGTAGTTATTGCCTCATAGTTGAGATTTACCAGATTATCCATCAAAACCTCATTCAAAGATTTTTACAAGAAGTGAAAAAGATCTTCGCAAATGTTGAGTCCCTTGGGGCTTTTACTATCTAGCTCGATTATATATCTGGTTTCGAGTTGGCGAAGTAATTTCTCCTTATCACCACCTCTTTTGTTGCCAGGAACATGGTCGATGACATAGTAAGAGAGCACATTTAAATCGCTCCCATGTTCCGCTTTGACATGGCGTGCAACCGGATACGTAGGATCCGAGTTGACGGTCGCTCGTAGGTGCTGGAGGATTCTAGTTTGCACTGGTTTTATCGTGCTGCCCACGTATCTCAGCCCACACTTGCAATTCAGAATATGCACTGCATATTCCGTCTTGCAGTTAAAGTTCCCTTTTATTTTTATGGGCTGATCAGAGTATGCACTGGTATATGAAGAAGTGTTTACTCCAAATTTGCATGCTCTGCATGTATGGCATTTAAAGAATCCACATCTAGAGGGGAGCCAATTCTTATTCCAGATCTCAGGGCTAGTTTTCACTAATTCGGATTTCATAGAGAATGCCTTCCGAAATGTGAATTGAGGTTTTTGGTGGTAAATCTCTCTCAATAAGCCATCCGTCATCACTATAGGCCATTCTTTGCTCATGATTTTTCTGATTGTGTTGGATTGCCTACTGAATGTTGTGATAAATCTGCATGTTCTGTTCAGACTATCCGTGTTGGGGACCTCTACTGGCTGATCTACCCGTTTTTTCAATAAGTTCTCCCTCGGAATCAATGAGGCCTTGTGGAGGGCATTGCACAGAACTCTCTCATTGTAACCTCTTTCTGCAAGTTTGGACTTCATTTGTAACAAAGCATTTTCACACATGCTCTCTGTGCTACATGATCTCCTCACCCTCAAAAACTCACCATACGGTAAGCTTGTGATTGTGTGTCTAGGATGGAAACTCTTCGCATGAAGCAGGGTATTGCCTGCCGATGGTTTTTGGAATATACAAGTTTCCACCTTTCTATCCTGAATCATGATTTCTATGTCCAAAAAGCTGATCTTAGAGGTATTAATCTGATGTGTAAACTCTAGATTACATTGGTTTACATTGATATTGTTAACAAAGAGAAGCGCTTCATCCTCAGTGCCATCCCACACTATGAAGATATCATCAATCAATCTCCACATCCTCATCACATGTCGATCAAAGAGAGCTTTGTGTTCCCTCTTGAGGACATGCTCCTCCCACCAGCCCACGTGTAAACACGCATAGCTGGGAGAGAAGCATGCCCCCATTGCTACACCTTGTTTCTGTCTGAAAATGTTTCCATCATACAGAAATCGATTATTGAATAGGCACCACTTGATCATTGCAAGAAGCATTTTGTTATGACCATATAGTTCTATTGTCCGTTGATTTATAAAGTGTTCCACTGCTGCCATTCCTTCATCATGTCTTATACAGGTATAAAGTGCTTTAATATCTAGTGTCATCACCAAATAATTATTGGACCATTCCAGTTCCTTCAATTTCATCAAGAAATCTCTGGAGTCCTGTATGAATGTGGGCAAGTTTTTTACAAAGTCCTGTAGGTAGAAGTCCACATATCTCGATGTGTTTTCGAACATGCTATTTTGGGCTGAGATTATTGGTCTACCCTGTAGTGGGTCCAATCCTTTGTGGACCTTCGGAATTAAATAGAACGTCGGCAATTTGGGATGTTTGTTGATTAGAAATTTATTCTCATCTTTGGTAATGAGGCCTTCCCTTGTCCATTTGTTCACATCTTTTTTGAACATCTCATTTGATTTAAGGACCTCTGTACCATTAGATAATTCATAACAATTTTCATCTTCCAAATGTCTGTTAGCCTCAGCTCTATACAAGTGTTTGTCCCACAGGACAATGTTGCCCCCTTTGTCCGCTTTGTTGATTACCACTGTGTCATTCTTTTTTAATTTATTCATTAATTGGAAATATCGTCTGTTGAAATCCGATTGCTTGGATTTAGATGAATTAGTTCTTTTATAGAGGCTTTTCAGTTCGTCAATCTACCGCATCCCTTGGCATTATGGGAACGAAAGTTGAGGGTGCTTTAAATGGGCTTTGATTACTTTTATCCCCAATGATGTTCTCCTCTTCTAATACTCCTTGAGTATTTAATTCTGTTTCTGATTCTACAGATCTTTGTAAATTATGTAAAGTTTTCAAAAGAGGTATTTCGCGCACCATTAATCCTGATTTTTCCTGGGTTGGATTTTCTTTGTTCCCCTGGGGATTTTTCTCAGGGTTCTTTATTGCAAAATATTTGGACAATTTTAATTTCCTGATAAATTTGTAGACATCAATTCTGATTTTAGCGAAATCAAAATTGCTCTCTGGACAAAAACTGAGGCCAAGCGTTAATAACTGTTGCTCTGCATCATTCAATTCGATTTTGGTTAAATTCACAATTGTTCTTTTTCCACTTTCATTCATTTTCAGTTGTTCCAATTCCGTTTTTTCCTTTGCCAATTGCCGCGTCCTCTTGTTCCGCTTCCTGCGCTGGCGTCGTTTCCAGTTCCTTTTGTTATTGGAGCAATACTTTTCTGTTGGTATCGCGGCCTGAGGGATTGAATTTGTTGCTCCTGAATATACTCTAATTCCTCCGCGTAGGTTAAAGGGTCCAATGCCTCTGCCAGTTGCCCTGTACTTCCTCTATCAGAGTCTTCGTCACTGGTTACCAGGCTCCCCTCCGTACTTGAGCTTTCTGGTTGTGCTGTGGAAGTTGAGGCTTGATTACCTTTGCGTGCATTGGCGTCGGCTCTTGAAGCAACTTTACTCATTTTTTGCTTTTTAACCGAATCATATTTCCTGGCGAATGTAAACACCTGGCCCCTGTCGTAGTCATTCTTATCCCTGCTGAATTTCCAAACTTTCCGTTTCTTTATTGTCTCCTCCAATTTTCTTTTCCTGTTTAACATTTCTGTGATCATTTTTTCCACCTCAGATTTATTGTTGTCGTCCACCAGTGCATCAATCTCACTTTTTATTTTCGCAATCTCTGATATATATATATATATATGTATCCCCTAGCCTCTTTTAAATACTCACTCACGCACAGACCTTTCACAACACCTCTATGAATAAATCTCACACCTTCACTTATCATACAGCGTAATAAAAAGGTCTCTTCCAAAGAGACCCTT
Organism: Lissotriton vulgaris; assembly: GCF_964263255.1. Classification (NCBI taxonomy): domain Eukaryota; kingdom Metazoa; phylum Chordata; class Amphibia; order Caudata; family Salamandridae; genus Lissotriton; species Lissotriton vulgaris. The sequence goes on along the minus strand of NW_028241681.1, from coordinate 30,549 downwards.
CGGGGACCCGAAGGGCATTGAGGGGCAACGCCCAATGATGAAGCATGACATCCCTTAGGATGTGTGAGGGCAATAAGAGACAAAATCTTTGACTGTCTCTATTTGTGTGAACAGAACCTAGACTCTCCTCTTCCCCCACTTTATCTTTTCTCTCTGGACACTATTTGTGTCCCCATAGGAACAGTAACTAATTTCTTGGATTTATGGTGCACAGACCACCACAGACACACTCACCACCCCCTCCAATGACAGCACACAAACCAACACAAACACACTTACAACCCTGCCACTGACAAACCAACTGACAGTGCACACACCACCACAGACACTCAACACCCCCTCCACTGACCCATCCTAAAGTGCACACACCACCACAGACACATCCCTCACACCCACCACCAGCACTATGACAGACACCTCAACAAACACCACACACACATGCACCACCCCCTCAACATGCACCACATCAACACCCTTCACCTCCACACCACACACATCCACACACATTAGGAAGCACACCTCAGGAAAACAAACGTACTCACCCATGCAACACATACCTAGAAAAGGACAGACCCCAAAACACTCAGGGGCTTATTTATGAGCCCTGTGTCACTTTGGCGCCAACGGTGCGTCACTTTCTGTGACACAGCAGCGGCATAAAAAATGTATCCTTGTTGCACCATATTTACAAAGTGACGCATCTAGGTTGATGCGTCACTTTGTAAACCCCTGCGCCACATTATACCTGCGGCAGGTATGATGTATGCAGGGGGGGGGGCATTCCGAAGCAGGAAAGGGTCGTAGAAGTGACGCAGTGAAATCTATAAGATTTCACTGCGCCACTTGTAGGACGCAAATGTGTCAATATCGAAGGCATATTTAACATGAAACTTGCCCATGTGTAATGACCCTTTGCTGGAGTTCTGTCACTTTTGTGACACACTCCAGCAATGCGTAATTTTTGCGCCTTCAGATACGTCAGAAATACTGACATATCTGTAACTCCTTGCGACGTGATGCTTCATACTGTAAATATGACACATCATTGGTGTCGCAAGAAGGGCGCAATGAAAAGTGACGATTCACTGTTTTCTCGCAGCGATGCGTCACTTTTCATAAATGAGGTCCTCAGGACATACACCAAACCCACAGGCACCTGCATCCTCAGCACACACAGCAGAAATATTCACTCCCTCTCCCTCCCAAACCTCAACCCCACCTGAACATCCCACCCAATTTGCCAGAGACGGTGTTCCTGTTTACCCTTGCCCTAATGCTCTCCATGTCTCAAACCCCCCTCCCAAATCCAAAAGAATGCCTCCCCCTCCCAAGACTACCCTCAAAAAACAAAACAGAACAGAAACACTCCCTTCAGTAAACCAAACCCATCCCTTCCCTCCCAAACATTCAGATAAGAAAACGGCAAAAAGCTCCTCTGCCAATACCCAAGCCCCCTCTTCCCCTCCCAAGCCCAAAAGTTTGGATTAAAAAAACTATAAAAAGCTCCCCAGCCAAAATCCAACTCCCCCTTCACCTCCCAAGTCCAAAACTCCCATATCGACCCACACAACCCCCTCCCATGTCAAATCTAGAGGTGCCTGCTCTGCCACATATATGTCCCTTCCTGAGGAGGTTCCCACGGCAGTCCCTCAGCAGACAAGTTCTTGTGCCTTTGCACAGCAGTGCAAGAGACAATTATTATTAATTTGGACTGGCAGTTTGCCGATTCTTTTTTGAGAGAATCATCACAGTTTTGCTAGTAAATATACTGTTTATTTTCACCGAATTTGCCATGTCAATAATGTTAAATCACAATTGTTTGATTTCCTAGCAGTGTTTCTAACTAAAATGTGAAGAAGTTATTTTTTACGATGGTGGCATGTACTCTTGCTATATTAGCTAATTTGTAGTTGGTTAAGTGCACAGTATGTGATGGCCATTTGATGTAGGTTCAGGCTTTCATCCTAGTAAGGGCCATTTGCACTAACTAATTGATGTTGAAAATGTGTTATTCTAAATATGTTACTTTAGGTGTGTTTATTTGAGCTTGGTCCTGCTCATTCTTAGCACATATGCATTAATGGATGTAACTGTTGGATACTTCCAAATTGAAACTGACGTTGATTTTAGTGCTAATGATTAAGTTAAAGGTTCCAGCTTGTGTAGTGCAATTTGTACATTATGGGATACTGCATTTCTCCCAATGTGTGTTGCATCTGTTTTTGATGTTTCAGTTATCTTACTTATTTTAAACACACCTGTATGTAGTTTAAAAAAAATGTGGGTTATTTTTTGTGCAAGTGTAACTTTGTTCGAAGGCAGCTTGCTCCAAATATTTATACCCAATGTGCTGATTTAGGTGTTTCTTTAAAATGCTTGACTATCAACATTTTATACATATGCGTTGCACATTGGTATGCTATTGCTGTAAGTGCGATTATCGGAATCAAGATTACAGCACTTCAGTTCTGTCACAAGTGAAAAGGTAACAGGTAATGGCATTGTTTACCGTCGATTCCATCAGCGACAGTGTTGATTTTCTTCATCCTCGATCAGCAGGATTAGGGGCACCAACTGGTCGATCGGGTTCAGGGTTGTGAGAGAGAGTAAACATGAGTAAAGGTGAGTTTGTGCCTTATATCCGTCCCCAACCGCCAACTCAGGTGTGGCGGCTTGACCGCCATAGGCACGTCAGCAGATTGACACATTGTGATTGGCCAGTTGGGGACCGTGGCGGTCTGCCCTCCGACACCCTCTTTATCCTAATGCGCAGTTGACGCAGGTGAACGTCCCTGGCTGGGTTGGCGGGACCGCGATGATCTTTACTCAATCAAACCACGAGCATTGTAATAGAGCAGGTGGGCGACCAAGTAGGAAGGCGGGAAGACTGTCAAAAAAGCCCACTTCATTGCATGCCATGAGGAACTAGTGTAGGTTTCGAGAGACAGTTGTTGATTTTTATTCGTTGCGAGCGATGTTGCAGGTAATATGTGAACCATCTTATGACTATGCTATTGATACCAGTGCAGTTCTTGAGTGTCTCGAGAAATGCTAGGTGATTTACGGTATCAAAAGCTGCAGATAAGTCAAGTAGGATTAGGAGGCATGCATCACCTTCATCTAAGGATCTGCGAATGTCATCTGAGATATTGAGCATGGTACTTTCTATGCTACAGCCTTTCCAGAACCCAGATTGGAAGGTGCCATTGTGGGTGAATTCTTCTATATGCTGGTTAAGTTGTAGTAGGACACACTTCTCCAATGTTTTGGCTAGGAATGGAACGTTAGTGATAGGTCTGAGGTTATTGAGGTCATTGGGGTTGGACCCTGGTTTTTTAAGTATGGGTGTGATTTGGTCTAGTTCGAGGGAGTCAGGAACACTGCCTGAGGAGAGAGATGAGTTGATGATTTTAGTCCAGGATGGGGCAATGATATGGTTGAGGTTTTGTACTATTGTGGATGGAAGAGAATCAGTAGTGTGGGATGTGGGCTTCAAGTTTGCGATTATATTGAAGGCTTCACTTTCTGTCATGGGTTAAAAATCAGAACAATTAGGTGCGTTATTCAGTTGACGGAGATCAAAGTAGAAATTAGTTTTGTAGAGGCCATTCATCATTAGTTAAATGTGGAGGTGGCTGTCGTGGAGGGAAGTGAGATAGAGGTGAAAGTTGGTAGGGATGTCAGATTAGTGACTTGGATGAGGGATTGCTCAGTTTTTGCAACGTTATCCTTGAAGAAGTTGGCAATTTCTTCACAGCGTTCATTGGTGACTTTGGTTTTGTGTGGTGAGGTATGGGTAGTTTGTTGTTTAATGATGTTGAAGAGCTTCCTGGGTCTGTTCTTCGCGAGGTCAAGTTGGTTGCAAAAGAAAGTGCCTTTTTTTCTAAAGATGTGTTTCTTATAGGAAAGCCATGTAGTTCTGAGGAGTGAGAGGAGCAGTGTAGAAGGGTTTTATCTCCATACATTTTCTGAGTGTCTGAGTTGTCTCCTCTCATTGTTAAGATCTGAGTTGAACCGGGATTTTGATTGAATTTCTCTATATTGTTTAAGTTTGAGGAGTGCCACTTGGTCAAGAACATCAGTCACCACTGTGTTATAGTGGGTGGTGAGGTCATCAACTGTGTGAGTGGGAGGATGATGATGTACTTGGGCACAGATCCTGGTCTCCAGTTCTGTTATTGGGATTCGCTTGAAGTTCCTAGCTCAGTACTTAATGAATTTTTAACTCATCCAAGAACACATAATTCAAGTCATTTAAGGAGAACCATGTCAGTAGGTCAGTTATTTCTTCTAAGAAGAGGGTGCGGTCAACAGGGTGGTAGATGGTGTGAAGTTTTGAAAGGAGAGGTGCCTTTGGCAGTGAGTTCTACTCTGAGGGATTCAAAAGTTGAGTATTTTGAGGTTTTCAAGGTGGAAAAATGAATTCCATCTTTGTGGATTATTGCTAGTCTCCCACCTTTTTTCTTTTGTCTGTCCTGTCTAATGCTGGTGTAGCCATGTGGTGCTAGCAGGTAAAGTATTGAGGTTGAGTGTTCGTTAAGCTATGATTCGGTGATGAATGTGATGTCTATTTCATTGTAAAGTATAGATTCAGCAATATCTGTGGCATGTTTAACTGCTGAACTGCAGTTAAGGAGCATGCAAGTTAGGAACTTGGGACTATAGCGTGTGGTATCTAGTGTCTGAATGGTGGTGTATTGAGCTGGCGGTCTAGGCGAGGTGATCATTCGAGGGATTCTCTTTGGGCCCATGATTACTGGAATTAAGGAAGGAGGCTTGTAGACCATTTTCAGGTTCAGTGTGATGTAAGAGTTGCTGAGTGCATCAGCTTTAAGAGCGGATACAGGGCAGGTCAGCGGGCTAGTGGTTTTCTTTTCTACACTTAAATGATGCAATGGCGGAAGCGCAGCGGACGAGCGCAGCGGGAGCGCCGACTTCGCGCCGAAGTCGTGCCAAAGTCCTGCCCGTCTGCGCCCGTCCGCGCCAGGCCGGGACCAGGGCTAGACCATCATGCCCGTACTTACTCTTCGCAGGTATTACATTCTTTACATGCTGGCTACTCATTAGATCTGACTACACTTGCATGTATCATAGCACACGGCATTGCCCGCCCTGATGCTTACCTGCCTGGCCTCAGGCCTGATCTCTCGCCTACCACACTGCCCGCCCCCAGCCTATGTGTCCCTGTCCCTATCCCCACTATTTCCGCTGTCATGCTGAACACTAGATCTGCAGTGCGACATCAAACGGAAATTTTCAACTTGTTGGAAACGGAGAGCCCTGACTTGTTATTCCTAACGGAAACGTGGTACCGCCAGGACTCTCTCCCCGACGTCCTGGCGGCCCTTCCTCCTTTGTACACTGCCCTCCGTGCTGACCGACCAAATGGGAAAATGGGTGGTGGGGTTGCTTTAATATCGCGCGAGGGGCTACATTTCCAGACACTGGCTTCCTCTTCCTTGGCAACATCTGACTGCTTGGTCGCCCGGTCCACTTCTTTTAAAACTCCCCTTACTTGTGTATTGGTCTATCGCCCTCCCCAACCCTCGCCTGGTTTTATTACTGCACTGCAGGAACTCCTTGGCACTTTGTCCATCAACAATGCTTCAGTGATGGTCCTTGGAGATTTTAATTTTTGGCCCGGTGATTCTGCTGAGGATGCACTATCTAAGGAATTTACGGCCTTGCTCCTCAGCTTGAATTTCTTACAACATGTCCATACCCCTACACACAGGCAGGGGCACATACTCGACCAGATATGGTCTCTTAACATCCCCATTTCGACGCCCTCGGTATTACCATGCGCTTGGTCAGACCATCACCTCTTGTCTTTTTCGCTGGCTCTCAACATCCCAGCCCCTTCTCGCCAACCTAAAAACATTTTGACCCGGAACTGGAGTCGAGTTGATATCTCCACCTTGTGCAGCTCACTCCGCGTTTCCCTTCCGACCTTTGAGGGTCTGTCTTTACACTCTCATGCTACCACACTAGATGATTGGCTTGTTACAACTTGTGATCGCATAGCCCCCCTCAAACGGGTAACTATTAACCGTGTTCACAATGCTAATAAGTGGTTTGGCCCAGCTCTAAAAGCCAAGAAACTTGCAGTGCGACAAGCCGAGCGCGCCTGGCGTCGTGCCTACTGCCCATTAGCCAGACAGCGCTATGTTTTAGCCCTGTCTGAATATAAACTAGATATTACAGTCGCAAAAAAAGACTATTACACTGGACGCATCTTGGCGGCAGAGAATCAGCCTCGAGAGATTTTCGCGATGGTCCATGAACTTGCGGCTTCCGACAGGACTCAGACTAAAGTCCCCCCCTCACAGATTTTATGTAACTCTCTCAACGACTTTTTTATAGAAAAAGTGGCCATTATTAAGGCAAACATTCCCCCTCCCTCACCGTCCTTTTGTGAGGGCTTTATTCCTATCAATAGCCAGTCCCTGGCTCATATTCCCCCCCTGACTCTGGATTCACTTCCACCTCTTCTCAGACGGGTGAAATCTGGTTCCCCCGCTGATGTTTGCCCAGCCCACATATTAAGCCAGATCTTTCTAGATTGCCCTTCCCCTGCCCTCACCCTGCTAAATAAATCATTTGAACAGGGTACTGTCCCGCCTTCTTTCAAGGCCGCCACAATCATCCCGATACTGAAGAAACCAGGGGCGGACCCTGGCGTCCCGGCTAATTACCGTCCAATCTCCCTCCTCCCCTTCCTTGGGAAGATTGCCGAGTCCCATCTCACGCAGGTCCTTAGCTCCTTTATCGAGGATAGTAATTATCTTGCTCCCTGCCAAGCGGGTTTTCGTCCCCGCCACTCCACAGAGAAGGTGGTCATTTCAGTTCTGGACCGACTCAGGGAGGGATTGGACTCCAGCGTACCTCAGGCCCTCGTTTTATTAGACCTGTCCGCCGCCTTTGACACGGTGGATCACTCCATCCTCTTACGCCGTGTCAGGTTGGCGGGCATCGAGGGCCCTCCGTTGGTTTGGCTGGAGTCCTTCCTGTCTGGTCGCTCCCAGTCTGTCCATCTGGCAGAATTTGCTGCCCCTTCTCGTGAAATCACGTGCGGGGTCCCTCAGGGCTCTTCGCTGTCCCCTCTACTTTTTAATTTATATATTTTTCCCCTTATTTTTGCTTTACAGCACATGGAGGTCGCGGTGTACAATTACGCCGACGACCTCCAACTCATCTTTGATTTATCCCCGACCTCGCCAGGTCAAACCAGCTTCCAGTCCGTGATGCTATTCATCCATGATTGGATGAATACTAACCATCTCAAATTAAATCCGGACAAAACGGAGCTGGTTCTGACGGGCGGGGTCGCAAATCCATGGTCACCTCTTTTTTGGCCCCCATCCTTAGGCACCCCTCCCATTCCTTCCCCTTCAGTTAAAACGCTGGGCATTACTCTTAATCACCAACTCACCTTACATTCACATATTAGTTCAGTTGTTTCCTCTTGTTTCTTTTCCCTACGGACTATTAGGAAAATTTCCCGTTTTTTTTCTGTGTCAGCACTTAAACTGATCGTCATGGCCATGGTACTGTCAAAAATTGATTATGGGAACATCGTCTTCAATGGTGCCCCCGCATACGCCCTTCACCGTCTACAGCTGGTCCAGAACCAGGCAGCCCGCCTGGTTTATGGCCTGGCTAAGTCACACCATTCCACCCCCCTTTTAAAAAACCTTCACTGGCTCCCTATCAAGCAACGGGCTCTGTTCAAATTAGGATGCCTTACATTTCAAGCCCGAGCGGGCACAGCTCCGGCATTTATCAACTCTGCCGTTACAAACTATTGCCCGCCGAGAGCCCTTCGTTCCTCTTCTTTGGGCCTGCTAGTAGTACCCCGTTTTAAAAAGAAAAGAGCCGGTGGTCAGAAATTCACAGTTCTGGCCCCCACTTTTTGGAACGCCCTTCCCCCTTCAATTAGACTCCTACCATCCTATATGGAATATCGTAGGGCCTTAAAAACCCTCTTGTTCCAGCAAGCATTTACTGGTTAGCCGCGTCCCCCGTTTGTTTGTTTTTACCACTGTAGCTCCCAGCGCCAAGAAACTGCTTTAGTATACGAGCGCTCTATAAATGTTTTTAAATTCCAAATTCCAAAGGGCTCGGTGGGATCCATGGGAAGAACAACTCAAGGGAATAGAGGTCCAGTGGGTGTGTTGGCTGACAATTGGAGATCCTGTAAGGGGAGAAACTTCTCCATGTCATGAGTGTGATAATGGATACACTTGGCTTTGATCAAGAGGTCATTCTTTACATGCAGGATGTCTTTAGCTAGAGAATTGTTCTAGTCCTTTCAGGAGCTGGGTGAGTATGCCAGTGAGGGTTCCAGATCTGAAAGTGGAAGGACAAGCGGCGGGTCTCGTGTTTAAGGAAGGTGAGTGAGCTTTGCTATAGGGAAGGCCAGTGTCATTGAGGTTGGAAAGGCAGGCAGTTTGTGTGGGTTAAGTAGGGTCTGCATTAGGAGAGAGGGTCAAGTCCAAAGGGGACTCAGTTGTGGATGGTCTTGAATTGGGGCTGGCGACATCAGGCTTGTGGTGTGTGTCAGCGAGTTTAGTTACTATGTGTTTGTTGGTTAAGGTGGGTGCGATTGAAGTTATTTTAGTTAAGACTTGTCGATTGCACAAGTCAAGGGGAGCAGCAAGGTTGCTCAGCTTGTCTGTGGGTGCAACAGAGGTGCATAGCGAGTCAGCGGAGGCAAGGAGATGAGAAGGATTGGAGTTGACGGTCTGGGTTAATAGAGAGAGGCGATTTTGGGGCACAAGGCCATGTTTTGTTAAAGAAGCGAGAGGTGATGGAAAGTGTTGGTCAAAGATGGTGAGGTGAAGGTCTATAGCTTCTATAAGTATGTTCCCTATCCTGAAAATTGAAATGGAGAATTCCCCTCTAAAGGTTAGGGAGGGGGAAGAGGTGAGTTTAGTTCCATAGGGGATTTTGATAGATTTAGTAACTTGTGGGTGGAGAAAGACGATGTTTCTCTACTTTGCAGGGCCTTTTGAGTAGAAGACGAAGTCGGTTTTCTTGTTGCTGTTGCTCATGCTGTGGTAGGTATCGGCTATTAGTGTTTCCGGAAGTTGTTTAAGTAGTCTGTGGTTCAAATTCCTTTTTGTATTATGAGAGAGATTTTTAGGATAGCTGATGCTCCATGAGTTGGGGCTATATCTCTCAAGTATAGTGTCAAGGAGTTTGTGGAGGAACATTGCACGAGTCTGGTGCAGTCATCCAGTAAGTTTAGGAGAGGTAAGGAGGAGTTGAAAATTCAAGACTGGAAAGGGTGCTGTGAAGGAGTGTTGCTTCACAGTGAGCAATAAGTTTAGCTAATTTGAAGCACAGGGGCACTTCATTAGTGATTTTAGCTTACATGCTTGTCAACAAGTGTTGAATAACTGTGGAAATATGCCAGTTTGCTGTTCTAATAATTCAAAATACCAAAAGATAAATATAGATAACTACCAATAATGTGGACACAAATAAATATGGAAAGATACAGACAGGTGGTTAAGGAAATAAGATCCCCAAAAAAACGGGTGCCCTAATATTAACGTATGCAAAAGACACAGATGATGGACGGAATGCTGAACAATGCAAACATTAACCCCCAGAGACAAGGATCTGGGTTAAATCCATCATTCCTTTGCTCACCACACCACTCCAGTTTGGACCCAGCCATAGGCAAATCAGTCGTGACCCTGTTCCTTAAGGGAACAGTTCAGCCCGAACTGCCAAGCCAGGTCCTCCCTGGACCGGAAACAAGCATCCTGGGACCGGTTTCTGGGCATCACCCTTCATCAGCCAGGCTAGCTTGAATCCAGTGGTGTGGTGAGCACGGGACCCACGTCTGGGCATACCCTTCCTACTTAGGGTGACAAATGCTTGTTTCCAGGCCAGGGAGGACCTGGCCTGGCAGTTCTGGCTGGACTGTTCCCATTGGGCGCAGGGTCAAGACAAATATGCATATGGCTGGGTCCAAACTGGAATGGCATGGTGAGCACGGTGGATTTAAGCCCAGATCTCTGTACTGGGGCGAATGCATGACATTGTTCTGCAATCTGTCCATCAATTGTTGTTTTTGCACTAATATTAGTGTGGGCTGATGTTCACAATTAGGCCACTAGGTAGAGCTCCAGGCTAAAAAAGGGTGAAAATGTATTTTAGTGTTCCGTGTGAGAACAGATTTGGTCAGGGGTAGTCAGTTTACTGTATAGAAGGGATTGGAGAGATAGAGGTAAGAAGGCTGCAAAGTGTGGGGGATGGGGGAAGGAGGGGCAACACATCCAAAATGGTGGTGATCGACCTATGCCTCAACTGGACTCCATCAAACGCTGTCGTCAAGGAGCAATTGGAGGTCAGCGATGTGGGACTTTCCTCCTCTACATTTATATGCAGCATCCATCTCCATCTATGCGGGGAAGACTCAGTACGGCTGCACCAGTCGCACTGCCCTAAGATCGCCCCTGGGAAGACTGCATGTGGCATAGAGGTGGGGGTCTGCCCACGAGCGCGAAAAAGGCTGCGGAGGACCCGCTCTCCAAACACGGGCTCAAGAGGAACAAGTGACGCCACGCCACGCGCCCAGCTCAAAAAACGCAAAGCATGGCTTTGAAGTATCTGTTTTGGTTGGTGAGAGAGGTTGCAGTTTGTTTCATCTAGGCCATAAACTTTTCCATTGCCATGGTACAATGTCTATTAGTGACATTGACAATTTTCTTTGCTGTATTTGCCAACGAGCATTGATGTTTTTATGCTCGGAAAGTAATATTGCATTTTCCTGTATGTGGCCCACCAGGATAAGTGAACGCATCACAAAGGAAGCAATTTTGTGTCCATCCATAGTATCCAAATGCCCATGTTTTTGAAGGAGAAAGATCGTGTTATTTGTATATATAAACAATGTCATTTGATACAGGGCTCGAGTCGGGGTACCACGCGGGTGGACGGCATCCCCCCACTTACTTTACCGGGGGCAGTGGGGGGGACGCCGTCCCCCCTGCCAAACAGCTGGAGAGAGAAAGAAATGCTTTTTTGTTCTTAATTAAAGAAGACGATTTCCCAGGAAAACCACTTTACTCGTTTACTCGCTCCACTTGACTGTTCGGATGCCCTCTTTGCACATATTTAGCAGTAGCAGGACATAGGCAGGTTGCAGAGGCACCGCGAGGGAGGCTACGTGTGGTTCAAACGAGCCGATCCGCAGCAAATATTTTTCTGAACTCGGAGGGGGAAAAGAGAGTGTTAGAGGGAAGGGAGCTGTCTGTAAACAGACACTGACGCGCTGATGACACACTCGGCTCGGATAGCCGTGGCTTATCAGGGTTCATTGGCTGCGACAGTAGTATTTATAATGAGCGGGCAATTTCCTGTAAATCAATGTACCTTACTCCAGGCGGTGGTTGTTCAACAACAAACCCCGGCCCTAGGAATAAAGGACAGTCTAATTATTTTTTATGTTTGTATTTGTGAGCACATGGTTTAAAGTTTTAATTGAATTTAAACACGCTGCTCGATTTGCAGGAGATACAGAGTACATCCTACGTGTGTGGTGGAAGTAACATATCCGGAAGTGTCAATCAACATTGTGTTTGCTTTGAACTCCTTGACGTACCATTTGGATTCAGGGCTGTTTGATGTAACCTGGATTTGTGGCACTAATGGGCACTTTTTCCTGAATAAAAAGTCCAAGCCTGATGGTGCAAGCCACCTTTCATGACGTCACTTCCGGTCGTGACGTCACTTTCGGTGACAGCGTCCCCCCACTTATTTTTTTACGACTTGTGCCCTGCATTTGAACCACATTTTAATATTCAGGATGGGGCTGCCGACAAGGGGGGTGGGGGCGGGGCAGTCGTCTTATCCCGAATAAAGGAATACAGAGCGAGTCATACCAGCAGAGCGTCCGCCCAGGAAGCAGAGTCCCTCTGCAGCCCACGGAGAGAACAGGGCATCGCAGGATGGCGAGCTGGAGAGCCAAACAAGCCATTGTGCGGGAGAGAGCCCACGACGGACACCGTGTCGATCAGGACTACGGGACACGGGAGCCACCAAGCAGCCCCAGGCATTAACTCTGGAAAGTCGGAGAAAGTAGGAATTAAAGGGGACTAGCAAGCCCTATGCAAATTCTGGGAGAGGAACACTGTGAGATGGTTTATAGACTACACATCACAGGCTCAGCCCTACCTCCGACAGTCACAAATAGTTCATAGCCAGGTGCATCCAGACGCAAGCTAGGGCCCTCCAGAACTCACCATGAGCCGATCCACAGTCCCTGGAGTTCAGACCGAGAATTCGTTTAACAGAAAGTTCACCAGTCAGGCTCACGCAATAACCACTCCACGCATCAGTTTAGCGTAAAAGGCCATTTATTAGGACAGGCATGACAGACCATAATCAAACAATAACATCTTTAACAGTTAACAATCCCCCCCAACATCCTGCCTTTCAACCATCATCCACTCACGTATTCCACTGGGCACTCCCAATTCACACCACGACCTCTCCATGTATACCATTCACATCCCCCTTCACTTCCAAACTCTTCCAGCATCTCCCTCCATCACACTCCCATCTACCACACCCCCATCCTGCACCTGTAACCCCCTCCCCGGAAGGGTGATTCTGCCCGTCATGGACGCCCCACCCCTCCCCGGTCCCGCGAACCCCACATGTGTCAACCTGTCCTAAACTGGCACTCCGAACACTTGTCCAACAAAACACCTGCACCTCACTCCCGAACCATTTTGTAGGGTGGGTGGGCGGACAAAACTAAACCTATTCCCTGAGGCACTGGGGACAGGAAGAGGAAGTACTTCACCTCCTGTCCCTTAAGTAACCTCCTATCCCCCCACCCCCTAAACCCACCCCCTGACCTAACCCTCTGCCTGCCGTCCTCTTGCGTGAACACCCCAGGGAAAAGACTGGTCTGTCGACCTGCTTTCCCCGGGGGCCGCATCGCGCAATAACCACTCCACGCATCAGTTTAGAGTAAAAGGCCATTTATTAGGACAGGCATGACAGACCATAATCAAACAATAACATCTTTAACAGTTAACAATCCCCCCCAACATCCTGCCTTTCAACCATCATCCACTCACGTATTCCACTGGGCACTCCCAATTCACACCACGACCTCTCCGCGTATACCATTCACATCCCCCTTCACTTCCAAACTCTTCCAGCATCTCCATCCATCGCACTCCCATCTACCACACCCCCATCCTGCACCTGTAACCCCCTCCCCGGAAGGGTGATTCTGCCCGTCATTGACGCCACCCAGGGAACCCCCGGAGGGCAGTTACCTGCCCCACCACTCGTGCACCTTTCGCACTGAGTCACGCCTACACCATATCGACTCATTCCACAGAAAACTGATCAGATCCCGCAGCTCCATAAGGTAGTACGCATTTCCCATGTGCGAAAGGTGCACGCCATCATCTCGAAAGAGAAGTGGCTCCTCCAGCTTGAGCCCGCCATGAGCCAGCACTTTAAGTCCGTGATCAGCACAAAAGAGTCTCATCGCCCTGTTCAATTTACTATGGGCCCTTTCAATGGCCGCGGGCTTAAGAGCCCCCCTCCAAATCCGTCGTGGTATGAACTCAGTCCACACAATACAGGCACCAGCCAGATTGCGCTTCATTGCCTCCAAGACCCGCTGCATCAGGTGTAACAAGGACACCCCCGATTGTTTCACCAAGTCATTTTCCCCCAAATGGATCACAAGCATGTCCAGGCAGCCCAGCTGTGACACCTTCTCCGTAAGCCATGGCAGCAATTCGCCCCAACGCATTCCGCTCTTACCCCACCATTGGACCTCATGGTGACTGCTCCTCAGGCCCAGGCTACGACCGTACGGCTGCCTGTCCGCATACTTCGAGGCCCATTGCACAAACGAATGTCCCACAATCCAGGTGACCGTCTTGGCCCCGGGCCTCCGGACACAACCTACGAAGAGAAAGAGACTAGTACCACGGCAAAGACAGAAAATGCAACAACAACCGCAGCCGCCAAGGCCAGCCCGCGCCCCACGCTTCACTTGCGCACATAGCGTTCACAGCAGCGAGATCGCCAGCGACCAATCCGCCGAATCTCCTCCCACGACCAACCTAGCCCCGCCGCTGCCGTGGCAGCCCCGATCCTAAACAAGTGCGTGCCAAAACGCGGGCATCAGCCACGCACCTTTCTTCCAACCCAAAAAGGCTCCGAACTCAGACCACGCCAACCTGTACGCCCGCCTAGTAGACTCAGCTATTGAACTTTCAACCAGACCAAGCACTCTCACTCCCCCCAGGCCCAGATACCCTCTGGCACCTTGGTATTGCAAGCCTCCGCTCCCGGCGCCAGCTTCCTGAAACACTGCCACTGTGAATGAGAACGCATCCGCAATTTCATTACTCGCGCCAGGCACATGTTGCACGCGAAACAACACATTAAGTCGCAGATACAGCAGCATGAAACTTCGCAGCAAGCGCAGCACTCGCAGGTCCTTTGCCTTCTGTTTGTTCACCAGGTCCACCACCGTTATGTTATCAACGTGAAAAAGCACCGACCTGTTCCAGAATTCCGGGCCCCACACCAACAACGCCACCAACAGGGGAAAGAACTCCAAAAACGCGATGCTCCTGCCCTGGCGCAACCAATGAGCCGCCCGATGTTCCGCGCACCATTGGCCATCCCAGAAAACCCCGAAACCTGCCGCTCCCACCGCATCGGAGTAGAGCTGCACCTGCCACACCATCCTGTCCCGGGCAAAATCCAGTGAGACACCGTTGAAGTCTTCAAGAAACACCAGCCAGACCCGCAAGTCAGCTCGCACTCCCAACATGACTCTGACCCTGTGGTGAGGGAGAACCGCCCCTGACATGGCCATGCCGAGGCACCTACAAAACGTCCTCCCGGCCCTCACCACCCTGCATGCAAAGTTCAACAAACCCAGCAAGTGCTGCACAGACCTGAACTCAATCTTGCGAACACCGAGCACCTGTCTCAAAACCTCCTGCATCTCAGCCACCTTCTGGAGCGGTAAGCGTGCCTGCCAAGCCATCAAATCCAACTCAATACCCAAGAAGCTCAAACAGCAACTAGGCCCTTCCGTCTTCTCCGGCGCCAGCGGCACCCCAAACTCCTGCGCCAACAACTGAAACTGGCCCAAAGCCTCGCCACATTCACCTGATTGACCGACTCCAACAAAAAGAAAATCTTCCAAATAGTGAGACACCAGCCGGTGCCCACTGCGATCCACAAAGGCCCACTGCAAAAAGGAACTGAAAGTCTCGAAGAGTGCACAAGAAATCGCGCAACCCATCGGCAACACCATGTCAACGAAGATGGACCCATCAAACTGCATACCCAGCAAGGAAAAATCCGCCGGATGAATGGGGAGGAGGCGAAAGGCCGACTTGATATCACATTTGGCCAACTCTGCCCCCTTCCCGCACGCCCACACCAGACCCACAGCATCATCCACCGACGCATACAAGACCCTGGAGTCCTCCTCCGCGGTGAAATCATTCACCGAACCTCCCTCCGGCCAAGACAGATGATGGATCAACCTGAACTCGCCCGGCTCCTTCTTGGGCCCCACCCCTAGAGACAATGAGATCTGCCAACAGCCACTCCTCGAACGGTCCCGCGATCCTGCCTTCCAAAATCCTTCTCCAGTTTGCGCGCCACCACCTCCTGCAGTTCCTTTGCAGATCGCAAGTTCTCAGCCCAACGCCTCACCCTTGGTCCCTGATAGCCAATTCAAAAACCTTCCACAAAGCCCCAGTACAACCTCGAAGCTGCCTCTCTATCAGGGTACCGGGGGCCTCATTTATGAAAAGTGACGCATCGCTGCGTGAAAACAGCGATGCGTCACTTTTCACTGCGCACTCCTTGCGACACCAATGATGCATCATATTTAATGTATGACGCATCATGTCGCAAGGACTTACAGATACGTCAGTATTTCTGACGTATCTGTAAGCGCAAAAGTGACGCATTGCTGGAGTGTGTCACAAAAGTGACGCAACTCCAGAAATCACAAAAGTGACGCAACTCCAGCAATGCGTCCTTTCACATGGGGAAAGCCCCATGTGAAAGGGCTTGCATCAGTCTTACGCCTGCTGTGAGGCAGGCGCAAGATTTTGACGCAACAGCATCCTAAAAGTGGCGCAGTGAAATCTCATAGATTTCACTGCGTCACTATTACGAGGCTTTTTGCGGGGGAACGCCCCCTCTGCATACATTATACCTGACGCAGGTATAATGTGGCGCAGGGGTTTAAAAAGTGACGCATCTACCTAGATGCCTCACTTTTTAAATATGGCGCAACAAGGCGCATATTTTACGCCGCTGGTGCGTCACAAAAAGTGACGCACCGGCGGCGCAAAACTGACACAAGTGTGGTAAATAAAATTATCAGACTATTTTTCCATACATTAAATATCAATAAGGATAGCTCAATCAAATGAGAGGCAGAGTCCCTGGTATCTGAGTCATACGGGCTTTAATTATGATCCTCGAGGAACAGGACATCATGTTCCATCACCACTAAGGTTCAGGAAGGGATATTCAACGTTTTATTAACATCACACATTATATATAGTAAAACTGTACAATTGAAATGAATACAGTAGGCAACTAGTGAAAAGTAAGAGATAAGAACACATGTGCGTAATAGGAGGCGTGTAAGAAGGCGTACACGTAGGTGTGTACCTGACATGTCAGAGAAACGTCACAAGAAGTGTCATAAGTGGGTGGATACATAGAGAAATTCTGCAGGCTCAGCAGAAACATTTGGCATAGATGCGTGCGCAACTAAGCATGACGTGCAACTGGGGAAAGCTGGGGGCTTGACTTTAGCACTAGTAGAGGAGTCTTGGTGTCTGGGATGTCAGAACGACCTGTACCTATGGCATATCTGGTATCTTGTGTTTGGAGGATGTATTATCTGAAGTAAAAGGTCTCTCGAGCAGAGGCCGTTCAATACTGGATGCTAGTGCGTGCATACGTGTCTTGGTGCAATGCGCGGGGCCATGGGCCTGCCATGGTAACGAGTACTGTAAATCACTTGCAAGGAGGACAGGAAGGCCGGGCCCTTTGCTCTGCAGCCGGGAATATGTTTACCTATTTCACTAGACTGGAATGTGTTTTCGAGGAGGCTGAGCAGATAACTGTAGGCAAAATACTGTCTTTGGCAGGAAGGCCAGGCTGAGCCGGGCACCGCTTCGCTGGGGCAGGAAGTAAGGCAGAGGTCAGGGATGCATACCAAAAATGCAGCTTTTCTCAGACAGAAAAGACTATGGAGCCTCAATTAAGGGCCTAGCTCGACTGAGCCAGGAAACATGGAGAAAAACGTGTGCGAGATTCAAAAGTGTACCATGGAAAGACGTTGGCACCATAGGCCTAGAGGCCCAATTAACGTAATTTTCTTGGAGAATTATATAACTGACATGTTAACGTTTGACGCAAATGCATATGCGTCTTTCTAGCATGCACGGGAAGGAAGTTACATGACATACAAGGAACATGGGTGCATGGATGGGGTGCGAGTGGGGGACACATTAGCTACCTGAAAATTTCTATTACCTCATTCCCTCCTTGGCCCCTACTTCACCCTTTAGGATATATCTATATTCATGAGACCATCTATCTGTTCATATAGCATCATTTGTTCATCTTTCTTTATTCGGGAACGGGAACGTGGACTTGGACGGGGAATACAAGCTGTGGCACACAAGCAGCAAATCGCTGGCCCACATTGCAGACAGAGACAACAACTGAATACTATAAGGAATACTAGTCCTAGGAACGACAGTATTTTCCATCCCCAGGCGGATATCACACTCCAGAACCAACCGGACCATGTCCAGGTGCCTGGATTCTGGTGTATCTGATGAGCTATCTCATGAAGCCGTGTTATTGCTTTATAGACTGATGGCGCGTTATTAGGAATGAAAATGCAACAACTGGATCCGATGACTCTACAAGCCCCGCCCCTATCGGCCAGGATGACGTCAAGGACAAGGCGATTTTGAAGAACAACAAGTCTCATAGCAGACTGCTCCTCGGTCAGGTTGCCTAAAGCAAAAGTAGTTTCGTTCACTACTGCTTCCAAAGTTCTGGTCAATTTGCGTATCAGTCTACTATTCTGGACAGGACCTACAAAGAAAAAGAATCCTTTATTAAAATCTGTATATTGCTCCCATGTTGTCTCAGTCTGGTCGACAATCGGGGTCTTGATCTCCCTTCTATGTCTCACATGCACAAGGTGTGGATTTCGATGATAATCAGGTGGGGCTAGGAAAACAGGTGGCAATAGGAACGCGATATAACACGTCCCATCCAATCTAATGGCAGACGTACATAAGCTGTCTGACCACATACAAAATAAGAATGGCGGGAGGCTTTGAAAGTAGACTTTCCTTTATCACTGAATTCGACCACAGTATTACAATCACTGTGTCCTAGATGTACTGAACCATTCTTTCTGACGCATAATTCGCCTTTCACTGGCAAAACTGTAATAGACGGCAAGTCCGAATTAGTCTCAGACTGCACATTCAGAATCATGAGGTTAAGTGTAAAATTACCTAATCCATACACTTCATTTTCTAGATCAGTCCCTGTCCTTTGGGGAAGACCTTCCTTGTCTGGGAAACATATTTTATTCATAACTGTATTTAGGTTCCCCCAAATCCAATTGCCTTGGGAAACCTTGGACTTACTGTCTAGGGAGGACATTAAAGTAAACCATGCACCACACGAACCATTATGTGTGAACGGATAAGGAAAGAGGGGCAGAACTCCCTTGTATTTCTGATAGGGAGGGAGTCGGCCACATACCCAGCAATTGGTGGCATTGCTAGTCTGGTGGGAATGGTGTAACATACGGATAAAAGTGTTGTTGCGCATTGCTAATCGATAGGACAACTCGTGTGGGGGCAGGTCACTGAAAGTGTGCTCTATGGTATCATTAAAAGAAGTATGTACATGAGAATCAAGAGGAAAGAAAACATGACGCATTAAACTTATGCATATGATCGTAAGACTCAGAAGAAACATAAAAATTAATGCGATAACGCATCGGCTGTGCAGATTTTTGCAATATTTTTCTCTTTTTTCGTTTCGCCTATCTCTCTGACTACTTGGGTCTATCTTATACATGTCAGAAACCTGTCTAACCGCTTCACCCGAGGGGGACTTAAACAATTAAACGCTGTCTGACTTACTAGACCTCAACTTGGCTCGGTACTCCTGCTGCGGAGTTTTCTCTAGCAGGGGGAGTTTAGAGTCAGTGTCTGAAAGGGGGCAGTCCTTCATTACAGTTTCTGGACACAATCCATGAAATCTCTTCACGTGGCTGGAGTGCAACCATCCCTTCCGGCCTTCTAGTTTCACTGCGGTCCTCGTCGTCAACAACACCAACTTTGGCTGCTTCCACCTCGGCTCCAGAGGGCTCGATCGGTCGAAATTTCGAACTTAGACGTAATTCCCTGGAACGATTTCATGCGGTTTTACTTGGGTGTTGTCCGGGAAGGCAGCCGCGACCTGTGAACGACAAGATAGTAGTGCAGACATCAAGGAAGCTAGGTAATCTGTCAGCATAGTACTTTCAACATCAGTTATTCTTCGGGGCATAGGCGTACCCCACATGTTTGGGGGACGTCCAAAAATTATTTCATACGGGGACAATCCAGTTCTAGAATGGGCTACCATTCGCATGTAAAAGAGGGCAACCGGCAAGGCTACTATCCAATCTACACCTTTTTCTGCACAGACCTTCGCTAACCGTGTTTTCAGGGTTTGATTATGTCTCTCAACGAGACCAGCTGCTTCGGGGTGTCGTACGCAGTGGAATTTCCACTGGTAACCTAACAGGAGTGATACCTGTTTCATGAGCTCGGACGAGAATGGCTGTCCATTCTCAGAGTACACGACACGGGGCAAACCATATCGCGGGAAAAATTCACAAACCAACTGTTTGGCAGTGGTTACAGCAGTGTAATCTGGGACTGGGTAAGCTTCTGTCCATCAGGAAAGGGCACATACAACTACGAGGACATACTTGAATCCTCGGCATCTGTCCATCTGGATATAATCCATCTGGAGGACTTCAAAAGGATGGTCAGGAGGATGGAATCCACCTTGTTCCACGGGAATGCCTTTGCCTGGATTGAACTGACAACAGATCATGCAGGTACGCACTTTCTGTTTCGCTGCTGCACGTAAATGCTTGTTGAACCATAGATTCTGTAAACTGTCTAACATGGCTTTCTCTCCTAAGTGTGCTGGACTATGTGCTGTATTAATGATAACTTGAACCATAGAGTCGGGGAGGAACCATGTGGCTCTTCCCTTCGTCATCCATCCCTGATCTGTTTGGACCCCTCCTTGTTCAGTCCATTTCTTGATTTCGTCTGGAGTAGCATGTGTCTGTATGTCGAGTACATCTTGTGTGGGATCCTTAACTGTCATACAATGTGTCAGTGAAGTGACTTCAGTCTTTGTCGGATCAGTTGGTATGTCTGTCTGAGTCTGAGCTGTGAGTTTAGCTGTTCGATCTGCCAGGTCGTTACCCTGGGAAATAGTATCAGTGACTTTAGTATGTGCTTTGCACTTCATGATGGCTATGGCTGTAGGCAAGTGTATTGCTTCTAGCAGGGCTTGAATGAGGGGACCGTGTTGTATCTTGGCACCGTGGGAGGTCAGAAAACCTCTCTCTTGCCAGAGAACGCCGAAGTCATGAACGACTCCGAATGCGTACTGTGAGTCTGTGTATATGTTTACTTTCTTGTTCTTGGCTAGTCTACAGGCTTGGGTCAGAGCGATGAGCTCTGCTGCTTGGGCAGATAATGTGTCAATACGATCTGTTTCTATGACTTCAGTTTCAGTGGTCACTGCATATGCGGCTACTAACTCTCCTGTATTTGTTCTCATACATGAACCATCCACGTAAAGTGTCAGGTCTGGGTCGGACAATGCAATGTCTGTCAAGTCTTGTCTGGGCTTTGTCACGGTATTAATGACTTCTATACAGTCATGTGGTGCTGGATCTGCTGTAATGGAGGGTAATAATGTGGCAGGGTTGAGTATGTTGCAACGTCTGATTTCTATGTGTGGTTGGAACAGTGTCAGTTCATAACCTGTCAGTCGTGCTATAGTCAAGTGCTGAGTCTGGGTTCGGTTTAGGAGAACTTCCACAGAGTGTGGAACCTGTACTGTCAGAGGATGACCTAATACTATTGAGTCGCTTTGTCTGATAGCTAGAGCTGTTGCTGCAACTGATTTCAGGCACGCAGGCAAAGCCTGGGCTACCGGATCCAATGTACTAGAAAAATAAGCACAAGGCTTGTGTTTTCCTGCTTGATCTTGTGTGAGAACAGATAATGCTGTGCCATCGCGTTCTGTGACAAAAAGTGTAAAAGGTTTGCTGTAACATGGTGTCGCTAAAACAGGTGCTTGACATAGAGCTTTCTTAAGTTCATCAAAAGCTTGTGTATGTTCCTGAGTCCAAGGGAGGACAGTCGAAGTCGCTGCCTCCTGTGTTGTCAACTGTATGAGTGGCTTGGCTAGGTATGCGTACTGTGGAATCCATTGTCTGCAGTAAGAAGTGAGGCCAATAAAGGCCCGTACTTCCTTTTGTGTCTTGGGCTGTGGCAGATGTGCAATTAACTGAATGCGGTCTGGTGTCAACTGTCTACCCCTCTTGGACAGCAAGTGTCCAAGGTATACCACTTGCTGGGCACAGAATTGTAGCTTCGAAGGGGACACTTTATGCCCCTTTTCGGCCAGAAAATACAAGACTGTCAGTGATGCGCGTTCGCAGTCACGTTCGGTCCGTGCTGTAATTAACAGGTCATCAACATATTGCAATAGTGCAGTGTCAGTAGGCATGTGAATACTGTCTAGTTGTCGTTTCAGAGCTTGACTGTAAATACTAGGACTTTCTGTGAACCCTTGAGGTGCACGTGCAAATTTGAAGCTTCGGCCATCTAAACAGAATCCGAAAAGATACTGGCTTTCCGGATGAATGGGGACACTAAAGAAGGCGTTCTTGAGATCGATTACAGTAAAGAACGCAGCTTCGGAATCAATGGCAGTCAATAGGGAAGAAATATCTGGGACCACTGGGTACTGGGGTATGATGCATTTATTTAACTCTCGAAGGTCGATCACCAATCGGTAGACTGGTGGTGCATTCGGGTCAGTTCGTTTAAGAATCGGAATGATTGGAGAATTGCATACATTGGAGTCAGTTTCTACAACTACTCCTTGAGCAATGAGCTCGTCAATAATTTTCAGTAAGGCTGCTACAGCCTCAGGTGGCAACTTGTATTGTCGGATTCGGGGCAGTACAACACCTTGTTTGAGAGTGACACGATAAGGTGTAATGTGCATACAACCTACATCAGTTGGACCTTGCGCCCATAAATGCTGTGGTACATTTTGCAATCTTGGATCAAAATCTCTCAACACATAATGACCTTTAAAGTCACGTAAAAACAATCTCACTCCTTCCGGAGAACAACATATCACTGCTCCTAGTGCTTTCAATGTTTTAATACCAAGCAAGTTTTCAGGACATGATTTCGTAAGTAACAAGTCTGTAGTACGAGACAATGGACCAACTGCAAGGGGAACTGGCTTTGAAACTTTGTTAACAATAGGCTTTCCTGAAAATCCAAGGGAAACATTCTGTGAGCCTGAGAGGGGTGCCCCTGGAACCTCGTCATGACTAATGGTAGTTCTGCTCGCCCCTGTGTCAATCAAAAATGTTCTGTCTTTCCCTAATACCTGACTATGTACATAGGGACCCTCTTGATCTACAGGAACCTCGATAAGGGGCAAGCCAACCTCCCTCTCTAGGCTGTTTCATGAATACGGCTGATAATCTGGGTAATTTGACTGTGCATACTGGTACATTTGCTGTGTGACGTGTTGCGTGGCAGCAATGGGTTGGGGCTGAGGTACGGCTACTGTCTGTTGTGCATTCTGTGGAGATTGCGTGTTCTGTGGAATATTCTGTGGAACGTGTTCTGGTCTAGGTGGACGCGGTCTTTCTTTGGTCCTGCCTGTAGCAATATTGTATTTTAGAACGGTACATTCGTTTATATAGTGACCTGGCTGTTTACAGTAGTTGCAATTCCCTTTAACAGGAGCTGCAGGGTGACTAGTCTGTGTCGTACCCCTCTTCTGACTGTCTGCTGGGACGGACTGGGCAACTAGAACTTTCATTTTCGTGTCTTTTATACGTCTCTGTTCATGTTCGTGTTCTTCTCTGATTCGGTTCTGGTGGTACTGTAACATTTGTAACATTTGGGAAGGAGTATTAGCTTGCCATGTACTTTCGACTTTCAGTACTCTGTTTTTAACCTGTGGTAAGGAATTCTCGACTAATTTGGTCACAAAAAGATGTGGATAAGATTCACTACTTGTTTTCAGGCCGCTATTAATAATGAAACATTTCTCA
The DNA here is from genome assembly GCF_964263255.1 of Lissotriton vulgaris. Lineage (NCBI taxonomy): Eukaryota > Metazoa > Chordata > Amphibia > Caudata > Salamandridae > Lissotriton > Lissotriton vulgaris. The sequence continues at coordinate 7,088 of NW_028241681.1, read as the reverse complement.
AATCTGGAATAAAAATCACTAGTGTCTTCATCTTGTTTCTGTTTGCAGGCTGAGATTGCATCCCAGTCTTCCTTTTTAACTGTCAATAACCTAGGCAAGACTTGTACTAATAATCCTGGTAATGCTTTGGCTTTTTCCCCAAGACCTGTACCTGGGACTCGCCTATTTTCTTCGTCTTCTAATTCAGTCCAAATAATCTTTTTATCTCCCACCTCCCATTCTTTTTCTTTAAGTTTTTCGTAAATGCCGGCAGGCAACAATACCTTTAACATTTTAAGAATGTCGGAATACGTATAATCCCCTATGAGTAGCATGTCTTTTAATTCACGGTGGAATCCTGCTGGATCTTTATCATGACAGGGCACTAATTTCTTCATTTCCAATAATTCCATTTTGGTCAGGGGGGTGTACACGAATACTCGTTGAAGCTCACCCCCTGGGGTCAGGACGGGATGAACTTCTCGTAAGGGATTCGGTCTGTCTATGTAAAATGGTTGTCTTACTGGGGGTGGAACAGGAACGAAATGTGGAGTCAGGAAAGTTCTGTATTTGTGGCGTTGTTCTAGAATGGTATTAATTAAATCGGTACCTAGGCCTCTCCATCTTTTTAGGAGTAGTTCTTCCAGTATATTATATAGGGGACCTGGATCAGAATGTTGGCTTTCATATAGTGTAATGAGATGCTGGATCATGTACATACCAGCTAGTCGCTGATCGTCTGGAGAAAGATTCAAAAATGTTTGTGCTACTGAATCATCTTTATATATACTAGTATTTCCGGCCCATTGTACTGCTGACCGTGCTAGTTCCTGATCATGCATGGTACTAAGTTCACTGTAGCCTATTCTTTCCTTCAGTATTTTATCGGTGGCTTGGAATACATGTTCAAGAGAACATTGTTCTGGTATGGGAGAAAGGAAACGTTTCTTGTTCTCTAGGCAAATGGGTCTGTCAAAAGGTCTTGCTCTACCTACGTACGCTATTCTATCTGGATCTTCTGCATCTTCTATATCTTCATCCTCTGTTTCATTCTCTTTCTCGTCTTCTCTAGCTGCAGTTTCTTTTTCGTGTATTGTTATAATTTCTTTACGGATCTTTCTGTACATGGATTCTATACAACTTTGTTTATTATGTTTACCATCAGCTATATTGTTACTCCAATTTATCAGTATGTCCATCTCTTCCTTGCTTGTACCTGGCCGATCTCGTTCCCTTATCAAACAATTTATCAAAAACTGTAAGATCATTCTTTGTGTCTCAACCTTGGGTTGTGCCATGGCCTCGCGAATGCATTCTGGTCTCTCCCCTGTTCTAATAAAACGGTATATATTGTCTAAATGGTTAGTCATTTCTGGTAAAAGAATCAAGTAGTTGGTAACACGTCGTAAACGTAACGAAATTAACATCATATCTTCTACACCTGGTACTGGATCATATCTACAATCTGTTATGTACTGTCTAAGTGTTGCGAATGTCGCAGCTTTGGGTGTACGTTGTAATGCTGCTTCTCTAAGCGTCGTTCTTTTTTACTTGAGGCGGGGTCACAGGGAGACCTCCTACGGCGCCTCCTGAAGCGGAAGCATAACCATCAACTCGATGTGTTGATACTACTGGTGTCATAGCTTGAAAAGTAGGTGTAGGTACTGTAGGCAGACTCTAGGTTGTAAGTGTAGAAAAAGGATTGGTAGGACCGATAGCAGGAGGAACAGTAGCAGTAGTAGTGACAGGATGGGAAGTGACAATAGGTGGGGGAGTCGAGTCTTGAGGAAGTGGGGGTAACGTGTCTTGAACAGGCTGAATAGGCTGAATAGGCTGCTGTACATTATTAGCAGGTGGTACGCATACATTGGTATATGCTAGAGCTACATCATCTAAATAGGAAGAAAGGAAAATGTCCGCTGCGGTCTGTTTGTGACGGAGTTTAGTCAGGACCAATGGTGGCGGCAAATTACAGGGTACTTCCGGGGTCGCCTTAGGCAGGCCCTCGGCAAGAACAGGATACATGCCTGTAATAAGGGCATTTCTTTGTCGGTCTTGTTGTTCTATTCTAACTCGTTCACCTTCTTCTAGTAATACCTTTTCTTTAGCTTTTTCAGATTCTTCTCTACTTTTCTCTGCTTTTCTGATTTCTTTTTCTGTTCTTCTATGCGCTTCTTTACGCCACAATTCTATGGCATCTTTCTGGGATTGTCTGGCTTTCTTCTTCCATAATGCTTCCTCTACTCTCATGATGCATTCAGCATCCCATGTCCCTGAGACAGGCCATCTATACTTCTCTTCCAGATCCCTAGTATAATCGACCCACAAGTCTAAGTACAGTATGGCATCTAAGCCATGCTTGTGGTACATAAAATGTCCTGGAGTGTCCCTAGGCGGGACCGGAACCGCTTCTTCAAGTATCCCTTTCCTAGTTCCTATCTGACGTAATTTTGAGAACAGCGGCATTATTGAACTGATTTGAACGAAAGCACAGTAAACACAGTAATGAATAGCAAACAATCATTCATACCACGATATTAAATACATTGAAACATTTCAGACTGATATTACCTGGAACATAGAAAACATATATTCTGGAAATCTCGAGAAACAATACTAGAATACTGGATTACTAGATGCACTGCTAAAACAGTACAGACAATACCGGTCCCATGAAGAGACACGTCATACCGTATTCACCTAAGTGAATACGTCTGGACCAGGTCTGTGTACCCAGACCTGTCTTGACCGGGCACAATTTAATGAACCCGTCTAGATGCGTTCCCAACAACGGTACTCACCGGGAAGCAAAACTGAAGGCCTCGGAAACTGGACTGGACTGGACTGGACTGGTACGGCGTCTAGGCTGCTACTACGCTTGCGCTTCGGAGCAGGTGGGCCTCCGGATACCTCGGACCTTGCTCTCTCGGCTTGGGCTCTGGTCGGGACTCTCCGCATTCCTCACCGCCTCGTCTGGATGCCGGACCGCAGTCTCCGTCTCCTCCGTGGGCCTGAGGGAGATAGCAGGAAAACCCGCAGGTGTGCACAGGATTCCGTCACAGCTGTAGAAGGGTCAGGGGCCTGCGTACATCACCGGCGTGTGATGAAGGGGAGGGGTCCCTATTCGGGCGCCAGATTTTGTGGTAAATAAAATGACCGGACTATTTTTCCATACATTAAATATCAATAAGGGTAGCTCAATCAAATGAGAGGCAGAGTCTGTGGTATCTGAGTCATACGGGCTTTAATTATGATCCTCGAGGAACAGGACATCATGTTCCATCACCACTAAGGTTCAGGAAGGGATATTCAACGTTTTATTAACATCACACATTATATATAGTAAAACTGTACAATTGAAATGAATACAGTAGGCGTAACTAGTGAAAAGTAAAAGATAAGAACACATGTGCGTAACAGGAGGCGTGTAAGAAGGCGTACACGTAGGCGTGTACCTGACATGTCAGAGAAACGTCACAAGAAGTGTCATAAGTGGGTGGATACATAGAGAAATTCTGCAGGCTCAGCAGAAACATTTGGCATAGATGCGTGCGCAACTAAGCATGACGTGCAACTGGGGAAAGCTGGGGGCTTGACTTTAGCACTAGTAGAGGAGTCTTGGTGTCTGGGATGTCAGAACGACCTGTACCTATGGCATATCTGGTATCTTGTGTTTGGAGGATGTATTATCTGAAGTAAAAGGTCTCTCGAGCAGAGGCCGTTCAATACTGGATGCTAGTGCGTGCATACGTGTCTTGGTGCAATGCGCGGGGCCATGGGCCTGCCATGGTAACGAGTACTGTAAATCACTTGCAAGGAGGACAGGAAGGCCGGGCCCTTTACTCTGCAGCCGGGAATATGTTTACCTATTTCACTAGACTGGAATGTGTTTTCGAGGAGGCTGAGCAGATAACTGTAGGCAAAATACTGTCTTTGGCAGGAAGGCCAGGCTGAGCCGGGCACCGCTTCGCTGGGGCAGGAAGTAAGGCAGAGGTCAGGGATGCATACCAAAAATGCAGCTTTCAGAGACAGAAAAGACTATGGAGCCTCAATTAAGGGCCTAGCTCGACTGAGCCAGGAAACATGGAGAAAAACGTGTGCGAGATTCAAAAGTGTACCATGGAAAGACGTTGGCACCATAGGCCTAGAGGCCCAATTAACGTAATTTTCTTGGAGAATTATATAACTGACATGTTAACGTTTGACGCAAATGCATATGCGTCTTTCTAGCATGCACGGGAAGGAAGTTACATGACATACAAGGAACATGGGTGCATGGATGGGGTGCGAGTGGGGGAAACATTAGCTACCTGAAAATTTCTATTACCTCACAAGGCCTCATAAATAAGGGCCCGGGAGAGCCATGGACCCATGGCCTCCACCTTAACCGGAGTATGGGCCCTTCGGCCCAGCCTGTCCCCTGCCTCGTGCAAACTTCCACTGTTCTGAGGGCGTAGCAAGCGTGAGACATTGCAAGACCGCGTGACGTCCCCCACACTTGGAACACTCATGCTTAAACTTACAGGAAGGTCGGTTACAGAAACCCTTGTTGAAACCCCAGCATGCCCCAGTGGGTCCCGGTTTGTATTGCTGTCCCTGTCCACACCGCTTGCGCTCCCTGCCCTCCGGCAATGCCCTGACCACCCGCCCCAGACTGGGCGGGACACGACTGAAAAGACCGATAAGTTACCGGAAGACCACTCGCCGTATGCGTAGACGCCGCCACCTGCGTCGAGGACATCCATTGGACCCAGAGCTCCTGGTCTACATCCCCCCACGGCTTGTCCGGATTAACACTGATCCGCACCCTAAACTCCTCGTCATAGCTCAACCAGGCAAAACCCCCGAAGTGCAATTGCGCCTTCCTGATCACATCCATATACTTAAACAGCACAATCGCCCGATCCGCATGTTTCTCACAATAGATACTCGCATAGATCAGAAAGGCAGACGTCCAATTCTCCATCGTCACCGGCACTCTCGGCCGCCTGGTCAACTCCTACTCCTCCTCCTTTGACCCTTCTTTCGCCTGAATCTCCCTGTGCAGGAGTGTAAACACATCCACGTACTCATGCCGCCAAATCCTCGCCCTCGTTTTTTCAGACAACTGTGACCCGAGAGACATCGCCAGACCCATGTACGGCAATTTCTTTCTCAATTTCTCAACACCATCCTCTTTACCCGCTTGGTCCTCCGACTTGTCAGTCTGCGCGCTTGCCCCCGCCAACTGCTTTTTCCCCTCCAGCAGCAAAGGCCCCACCTCCTCTGGGTGCCCAGCCTCCCTCACAGACCCGTCCCCCACACCCACCGACCTGCAGGCCTTCTTCCTGCCCCCTTTAGTCCCGTCCCCCCAGGCATCCCACCAGGCGCCCTCACCTGATAAAGTTGCCAGGGTGTCCCGCTCCGCTCGTCGCGTCTCTTCCGGCTTCACACTCCCAGTGATGGCCCGACCGGCGCCACCTCGTGTCTCCTGAAAAACACCAAACCTACTCGTTGCAGCTCTGCCCTTTCCCCAGCTCTCCACCTCACGCACTTCATCCTCCTCCAACTCATCCTCCTCATCCTCGTAATCCAACATTTCATCCTCCACACCCGGCGTCACCAACTCGCACACTTCAGTCACCACTCTCTTCGCACCTTTCCCTTTCACTCCAGGCATAAATTCACATTCCAACATCGCCGGTGCCCGCTCCCTCGATGGAGGGCAGGCCGCCGCGGACCCCCCTGCTGCTTCATCCCGGCGTTTTTAGAGGCCGTTTTGCGCCCTGCCGGCCCACCCCGGCCTCTTCCAGCTGTCCCTGCTGGCCTGCACCTCCCCCCCCCCCGAGCCGTATGCGCCCGGGGAGGCCCCAGTGCCACCAGGTCTCTGCGACGCCAAGGCAGTCCCTGACCCCTCTACCCAGATCCACTCCCCTTGGGCCCCCGGAGCGCCCCTTTGCCCCGGGCACCCCACCCGCCTTCGCCTCCCTGGCCGCACAAAGGCGTAGCCACTCCCCCTCCGACTCCTCAATAATGCGACGCTGGTCGCGGACCCTCTCCTCCTCTGTCATGTGTTCCCATCTGGCATACCACACACTCCTTCCCTCCAGGTCCCCCAGTGTCACCTTCCCAGGCGGGGGGGCCGGGGGGGGCTCCCCGCTGCCTGCCCTGTCCCTGCCTGCTGCTGCGCTCTCAAGGGATTGAGACACCCCTTTGAATCTTGTGCAGTTGATAGGCACATCCCCCAGGCCCTCCTGTCAGGAGGAGGTTACAGCTTCTTCCACCTAAGGACCTTTTGTTCTCTTTCCTGAGAGCCAACCACACCTCCTTGCAAGGGCCCAGCAGGCTGCCAGGTAACAGTTGGGAACTAAGCAAACACAAGGAGATAATGGACAGAGCACTGAAACCTTTCAGACACTCACCCAGTCTCAGTCACAGATCTGGGTTGAATCCATCATCGTTCTTTAGCTCACTTTGCCAGCCCAGTTCAGATGCAGCAATATGCAAATCAGTCTTAACCTTGTGCCACATAGGAACAGTCCAGCCCGAACTGCCAGGCAAGGTCCTCTCTGGACCAAACAAACATCTTGGGACCGGTTTCGGGGTAACACCCCCCATCAGCTAGGATAGCTTGAATCCAATAATAAAGTGAGCAAGGGACCCACGACTGGGCATACCCTGCCAACTTAGGGTGAACAAAGTAAACACAAGGAGATTATGGACGGAGAGCTGAAAAATTTCAGACACTAACCCCCAGTCACCAATCTGGGTTGAATCCATCATCGTTCTTTTGCTCACTTTGACACCCCAGTTTAGACCCAGCCATATGCAAATCAGTCTTGACCCTGTGCCTCATGGGAACAGTCCAGCCTGAACTGCCAGGCAAGGTCCTCCCAGGACCGGAAACTAGCATCCTGGAACCGGTTTCAGGGTAACACCCCTCATCAGCCAGACTAGCTTAAATCTAGTGGAAAAGTGAGCAAGGGATCCATGTATGGGCATACCCTGCCAACTTAGGGCAAACTAAGCAAACACAAGGAGATGATGAACGGAGCACTGAAACTTTTCCGACACTCACCCCCAGTCTCAGATCTGGGTTGAATCCATCATCGTTCTTTAGTTCTGTCATC
>NW_028241680.1:0-193690 GCF_964263255.1 Lissotriton vulgaris | reverse complement strand
CTATTTGTTGGAGATGGAGGGTGGATTTGGAGTTAGAAGGTGGATTTGGAGTTGGAGACACAAATTGGAGTTGGAGGGTCGAGTTGGAGGGTTGAGTTGGAGGGTGGTGTTGGAGGGTGGAGTTGTAGGGTAGATTTGGAGTTGGAGGGTGGGTTTGGAGTTGGAGGGTGGATTTGGAGTTGGAGGGTAGAGTTGGATTTGGAGGGTGGAGTTGGAGTTGGAGGGTGGAGTTGGAGGGTGGATTTGGAGTTGGAGGGTGGAGTTGGAGGGTAGGGTTGGAGGATGGAGTTGGAGTTGGAGGGTAGATTTGGAGTTGAAGGGTGAATTTGGAGTTGGAGGGTGGATTTGGAGTTGGAGGGTGGATTTGGAGTTGGAGGGTGGATTTGGAGTTGGAGGGAGGATTTGGAGTTGGAAGGTGGATTTGGAGGGTAGATTTGGAGTTGGAGGGCAGATTTAAAGTTGCAGGGTGGTTTTGGAGTTGGAGGGTGGGTTTGGAGTTGGACGGTGGATTTGGAGTTGGAGGGTGGAGTTTGAGGGTGGATTTGGAGTTGGAGGGTGGAGTTGGAGTTGAAGGGTGGAGTTGGAGTTGGAAGGTGGAGTTGGAGTTGGAGGGTAGATTTGGAGTTGGAGGGTGGATTTGGAGTTGGAGGGTGGAGTTGGGGTTGGAGGGTGGAGTTGGAGTTTGGAGTTGGAGTTGGAGGGTGGAGTTGGAGTTGGAGGGTGGATTCGGAGTTGGAGGGTGGATTTGGATTTGGAGGGTGGAGTTGGAGGGTGGATTTGGAGTTGGAGGGTGGATTTGGTGTTGGAGGGTGTATTTGGAGTTGGAGGGTGGAGTTGGAGGGTGGAAATGGAGGGTGGATTTGGAGTTGGAGGGTGGATTTGGAGTTGGAGGGTGGAGTTGGAGGGTAGAGTTGGAGTGTGGATTTGGAGTTGGAGCGTGGATTTGGAGTTGGAGGGTGGATTTGAAGTAGGAGGGTGGATTTGGAGTTGGAAGGTGGATTTGGAGTTGGAGGGTAGATTTGGAGGGTGGAGTTGGAGGGTGGAGTTGAAGAGTGGATTTGGAGTTGGAGGGAGGATTTGGAGTTGGAGGGTGGAGTTGGAGGGTGGATTTTGAGTGTGGAGTTGGGGGGTGGATTTGGAGTTGAAGGGTTGATTTGGAGTTGGAGGGGGGATTTTGAGATGGAGGGTGGAGCTGGAGGGTGGAGTTGGAGGGTGGATTTGGAGTGTGGAGTTGGAGGGTGGATTTGGAGTTGGAGGGTGGAGCTGGGGTTGGAGGGTGGATTTGGAGTTGGAGGGTGGATTCAGAGTTGGAGTGTGGATTTGGATTTGGAGGGTGGAGTTAGAGGGTGGATTTGGAGTTGGAGGGTGGATTTGGTGTTAGAGGATGTATTTGGAATTGGAGGGTGGAGTTGGAGTTAGAGGGTGTATTTGGAGTTGGAGTGTGGATTTGGAGTTGGAAGGTGGATTTGGAGTTGGAGGGTAGATTTGGAATTAGAGGGTGGATTTAGAGTTGCAGGGTCGATTTGGAGTTGGAGGGTGTATTTGGAGTTAGAGGGTGAATTTGAAGTTGGAGGGTGGATTTGGAGTTGGAGGGTGGATTTGGAGTTGGAGAGTGGATTTGGAGAGTGGAGTTGGAGGGTGGAGTTGGAGAGTGGATTTGGAGTTGGAGGTTGGATTTAGAGTAGGAGGGTGGAGTTGGAGGGTAGATTTGGAGTTGGAGGCAGGATTTGGAGTTGGAGGGTCGAGTTGGAGGGTGGAGTTGGAGGATTGAGTAGGAGGGTGGAGTTGGAGGGTGGTGTTGGAGGGTGGAGTTGTAGGGTAGATTTGGAGTTGGAGGGTTGATTTGGAGTTGGAGGGTGGATTTGGAGTTGGAGGGTAGAGTTGGATTTGGAGGGTGGAATTGGAGTTGGTGGGTGGAGTTGGAGGGTGGATTTGGATTTGGAGGGTGGCTTTGGAGTTGGAGGGTGGTGTTAGAGTTGGAGGGTGGATTTGGAGTTGGAGGGTGGAGTTGGAGCGTAGGGTTGGAGGCTGGAGTTGGAGTTGGAGGGTAGATTTGGAGTTGGAGGATGAATTTGGAGTTGGAGGGTGGAGTTGGAGGGTGGATTTGGAGGGTGGAGTTGGGATTAGATTGGGAGTTGGAGGGTGGATTTGGAGTTGGAGGGTGGATTTGGAGTTGAAGGGTGGAGTTGGAGGGTGGATTTGGAGTTGGCGGGTGGATTTGGAGTTGGAGGGTGGAGTTGGAGGGTGGAGTTGGAGTGTGGATTTGGAGTTGGAGAGTGGATTTGGAGTTGGAGGGTGGATTTGAAGTAGGGGGGTGGATTTGGAGTTGGAAGGTGGATTTGGAGTTGGAGGGTAGATTTGGAGGGTGGAGTTGGAGGGTGGAGTTGGAGGGTGGATTTGGAGTGAGGAGTTGGGGGTGGATTTGGAGTTGGAGGGTGGATTTGGAGTTGGAGGGTGGATTTGGAGTTGGAGGGGGGATTTCGAGATGGAGGGTGGAGCTGGAGGGTGGAGTTGGAGGGTGGATTTGGAGTGTGGAGTTGGAGGGTGGATTTGGAGTTGGAGGGTAAAGTTGGGGTTGGAGGGTGGATTTGGAGTTGGAGGGTGGAGTTGGATGAATGAGTTGGAGAGTGAATTTGGAGGGTGGAGTTGGAGGGTGGAGTTCGAGGGTAGATTTGGAGTTGGATGGTGGAGTTGGGGTTGGATGGTGGATTTGGAGTTGGAGGGTTGAGTTAGAGTTGTAGGATATATTTGGAGTTGGAGGGTAGATTTGGAGTTGGAGGGTGGATTTGGAGTAGGAGGGTGGAGTTGGAGGGTTGAGTTGGAGGGTGGAGTTGGTGTGTGAGGGTGGATTTGGAGTTGGAGGGTGAATTTGGAGTTGGAGTATGGAGTTGGAGAGTGGATTTGGAATTGGAGGGTGAATTTGGTGTTGAAGGGTGGATTTGGAATTGGAGGGTGGAGTTGGAGTTAGAGGGTATATTTGGAGATGGAGGTTGGATTTGGAGTTGGAAGGTGGATTTGGAGTTGGAGGGTAGATTTGGAGTTGGAGGGCGGATTTAAAGTTGCAGGGTGGATTTGGAGTTGGAGGGTGGATTCTGAGTTGGAGGGTGGATTTGGAGTTGGAGGGTGGATTTAGAGTTGGAGAGCGGATTTGGAGGGTGGAGTTGGAGAGTGGATTTGGAGTTGGAGGTAGGATTTGGAGTTGGAGGGTGGAGTTGCAGGGTGGAGTTGGAGGGTGGATTTGGAGTGTGGAGTTGGGGGGTGGATTTGGAGTTGGAGGGTGGATTTGGAGTTGGAGGGTGGATTTGGAGTTGGAGGGGGGCTTTGGAGATGGAGGGTTGAGCTGGAGGGTGGATTTCGAGGGTGGATTTGGAGTGTGGATTTGGAGGGTGGATTTGAAGTTGGAGGGTGGAGTTGGGGTTGGAGGGTGGATTTGGAGTTGGAGGGTGGAGTTGGAGGGTGAAGTTGGAGTTGGAGTTTGGAGTTGGAGGGTGGATTTGGAGTTGGAGGGTAGATTTGGAGTTGGAGGGTGGAGTTTGAGGGGGCATTTGGAGGGTGGAGTTGGGGGTGGATTGGGAGTTGGAGGGTAAATTTGGAGTTGGAGGGTGGATTTGGAGTTGGAGGGTGGAATTGGAGTTGAAGGGTAGAGTTGGAGGGTGGAGTTGGAGGGTAAATTTGGAGTTGGAGGGTGGATTTGGAGTTGGAGGGTGGAGTTGGAGGGTAGAGTTGGAGTGTGGAGTTGGAATTGGTGGGTGCACTTGGAGTTGGAGGGTGGATTTGAAGTAGGAGGGTGGGTTTGGAGTTGGGGGGTAGATTTGGAGGGTGGAGTTGGAGGGTGAAGTTAGAGAGTGGATTTGGAGTTTGAGGGAGGATTTGGAGTTGAAGGGTGGAGTTGGAGGGTGGAGTTGGAGGGTGGATTTGGAGTGTGGAGTTGGGGGTAGATTTGGAGTTGGAGGGTGGATTTGGAGTTCGAGGGTAGATTTGGAGTTGGAGGGGGGATTTGGAGATGGAGGGTGGAGCTGGAGGGTGGAGTTGGAGGGTGGATTTGGAGTGTGGAGTTGGAGTGTGGAGTTGGAGGGTGGAGTTGGAGGGTAGATTTGGAGTTGGAGGGTGGAGTTGGGGTTGGAGGGTGGATTTGGAGTTGGAGTGTTGAGTTAGAGTTGTAGGATATATTTGGAGTTGGAGGGTGGATTTGGAGTTGGAGGGTACAGTTGGAGGGTGGATTTGGAGTTGGAGGGTGGATTTGGAGTAGGACAGTGGAGTTGGAGGGTTGAGTTGGAGGGTGGAGTTGGTGTTGGAGGGTGGATTTGGAGTTGGAGGGTGGATTTGGAGTTGGAGGGTGGATTTGGTATTGGAGATTGGATTTAGAATTGGAGGGTGGAGTTAGAGGGTGGAGTTGGAGTTAGAGGGTATATTTGGAGATGGAGGGTGGATTTGGAGTTGGAAGGTGGATTTGGAGTTGGAGGATAGATTTGGAGTTGGAGGACAGATTTAAATTTGCAGGGTGGATTTGGAGTTGGAGGGTGGATTTGGAGTTGGAGGGTAGATTGAATTTGAATTTGAATTTTAAAATATTTATAGAGCGCTCTTATACCAGAATCGGTTTCATGGCGCTAGATAGCAGAAGACCAGTGGATGCGGGGGAGAGGGCTATACAGCTACAGATCTGGAAAACAAGAAGGTCTTAAGATGCTTGCGAAATTCCAGGTAGGAAGATGACGACCTAAGAGTAAATGGGAGTGAGTTCCAGAAGGAAGGAGCCAGCACTGCAAATCTGGCCCCACCGGACTTCTGTTTTCTAAAACGAGGGACTGACAGAAGGGCCAAATGAGTGGAACGGAGTTCTTGGGAAGGAAGGTAAGGGGAAATGGCTTCGCACAAGAAAACGGGAGCGGTCCCTGATCTGGCCTGGTAGGTGATACATCCAAGCTTAAAAAGGGCCCTCTCCCTCACTGGGAGCCAATGGAGAGACTGCAACAGGGGGGTCGTATGATTGAACCTGGGGAGTCCGTAGATCAGGCGAGCCGCCTGATTTTGAATCTGTTGGAGCCGGCGGAGCAGGTAAGCCGGCGCACCGTTGTAAATGACGGTCCCATAGTCAAGGCGCGAAAGCACCATGGCCATGAGGATGAGCTTGAGTGCAGCAGTTGAGAAGAAGCGGGCGACCCTTCGGATGATCCGAAGGGAGAAAAAACAGGCAGATACAACTGCATTGGTCTGCGTATGAAGGGTAAGCATGGGATTGATGAAAATACCCAAGGTTTTAACCTTGGAAACAGGAAGAGGGGAAGGGCCAAGGGCAGAGGGCCAGAAGGAAGGGGACCAGGGACTGCAACCACCCCCCGTCAGGACCAATTCGGTCTTGTCCGGGTTCAGTTTGAGGTGGTTGCAGTTCATCCACCCTTGGATAAAAAGCATAACCTTCTGGAAGTTAGAAGCCGAGGAAGGAGAAGAGGAAAGGTTGAAAACAAGTTGGAGGTCGTCGGCGTAATTAAACACCGAGACCTCCATCTGCTGTAAAGTAAAAATGAGGGGTGAAATGTATAAATTAAAAAGCAAGGGGGACAGGGAAGATCCTTGGGGGACTCCGCAAGTCACCCTCCTAAGAGGAGCAGTGAAGTTGGCAAGATGGACAGCCTGTTCCCTGTCCGTCAAAAAAGAACGGAGCCAAGCATAGGCCGTGCCCCCAATGCCTGCCGCTTCGACACGGGTCAACAAGATGTCATGGTCCACCGTGTCGAACGCGGCGGACAGGTCTAACAGGACCAGAGCCTGTGACCGGCCAATATTAATACCCTCTCTTAATTGATCCATCACCGACACGACTACCTTCTCGGTAGAGTGCAGCGGGCGAAAGCCCGCCTGGCGGGCGGCAAGGCAGCCTGTGGATTCCACAAAGGAACTCAGGGACCTGGTGATATGAGCCTCTGAGACCTTTGCGAGGTATGGGAGGAGGGAGATAGGGCGGTAATTGGCGGGCACAGAGGGATCGATGCCAGGCTTTTTCAAGATAGGGATGATGACTGCTGATTTATGGGCGAGGGGGACAATGCCAGAGTTAAGGGAGTGATTGATGAAGGTAAGTGGTGGAGAATAGCAGTTAGAAAAGAGCTCTTTTAGAACAAAAGCAGGACCAATATCCCGAGGGGAGCCTGATTTGATCCGAGCTAGAAGAGGAAGCAAAGAGTCTCGGGTGAGGGGAGGAAACTGAGTGAAGGAGGGGGCAGGGGGGGGTGGGGGAACAGCAGAAGGTACCGTGGGTGGGGGAGGAATGTTGGCCCTAATGAGGGCAATCTTCTCAAAGAAAAAAGAGTTAAGGGAATCACAAAGTGTTTGGGACGGGGGAATTTTAGAGACCGCCCTGTCGGAGGCCGCCAACTCATGAATAGTGTTGAATATCTCCTTCGGTTGTTTTTCTGCTGCCAAGATTCTGCCAGAGAAATACTCCGTTTTGGCTTTTAATATGTCACGTTTGTAATCTTTTAGAGACAAGCAGTAACTAGCCTTGAGGAGAGGGCAGTAGGTACGCCGCCAGGCGCGTTCGGCTCTGCGGGTCGCAAGTTTTTTTCCCCTTAGGGCGGGAGTAAACCATCGGTTGGCCGCGTGGGCGCGTTTAATAGTCACTCTCTTAAGGGGAACGATGGGATTACATGCCTTTAGCAGTTGGAGGGTGGAGTTGGAGGGTTGATTTGGAGTTAGAGGGTATATTTGGAGATGGAGGGTGGATTTGGAGTTGGAAGGTGGATTTGGAGTTGGAGGATAGATTTGGAGTTGGAGGGCGGATTTAAATTTGCAGGGTGGAGTTGGAGTTGAAGGGTGGAGTTGGAGTTGGAAGGTGGAGTTGGAGTTGGAGGGTAGATTTGGAGTTGGAGGGTGGATTTAGATTTGGAGGGTAGATTTGGAGTTGGAGGGTAAAGTTGGAGGGTGAGTAGGAAGTTGGATTTGGAGTTGGAGGATGGATTTGGAGTTGGAGGGTGGATTTAGAGTAGGAGGGTGGAGTTGGAGGGTGGATTTGGAGTTGGAGGGTGGATTTGGAGTTGGAGGCAGGATTTGGAGTTGGAGGGTGGAGTTGGAGGGTTGAGTTGGAGGGTGGAGTTGTAGGGTAGATTTGGAGTTGGAGGGTGGAGTTGGAGGGTGGATTTGTAGTTGGAGGGCGGAGTTAGAGTTGGAGGGTGGATTTGGAGATGGAGATTGGAGTTGGAGGTTGGAGGTTGGAGTTGGAGGTTGGATTTGGAGTTGGAGGGTGGATTTGGAATTAAAGGGTAGAGTTGGAGTTGGAGGGTGGGTTTGGAGATTGAAGGGTGGATTTGGAGTTGGAGGGTGGAGTTGGAGTTGGAGGGTGGATTTGGAGTTGGAGGGTAGATAAGTTGGATGGTGGATTTGGAGTTGGAGGGTGGAGTTGGAGTTTGAGGGTAGATTTGGAGTTGTAGGGTGGATTTGGATTTGGAGGGTGGATATGGAGTTGGAGGGTGGATTTGGAGTTGGAGGGTGGAGTTGGAGGGTGGAGTTGTAGGATGGAGGGTGGATTTGGAGTTGGAGGGTGGAGTTGGAGGGTGGAGTTGTAGGATGGAGGGTGGAGTTGGAGGGTGGATTTGGAGTTGGAGGGTGGAGTTGGAGGGTGGATTTAGAGTTGGAGGGTGGATTTGGAGTTGGAGGGTGGATTTGGAGTTGAAGGGTGGAGTTGGAGGGTGGAGTTGGAGGATGGTGTTGGAGGGTGGGTTTGGAGGGTGGAGGTGGGGGGTGGATTGGGATTTGGAGGGAAGATATGGAGTTGGAGGGTGGATTTTGGAGTTGGAGGGTGGATTTGGAGTTGGAGGGTTGAGTTGGAGGGTGGATTTGGAGTTGAAGGGTGGATTTGGAGTTGGAGGTTGGAGTTGGAGGGTAGAGTTGGAGGGGGAATTTGGAGTTGGACGGTGGATTTGGAGTTGAAGGGTGGATTTGAAGTTGAATGGTGGATTTGGAGTTGGAGGGTGGATTTGGAGGAGTGTGGCTTAATGGTTAGAGCGGCAGACCCTGATGCAGAGCTCTGGCTCAGGACCAGGGTTCAATTCCCGCCTCAGCGGGTCTTGTGCTCAATTTCCTCGGACCTGACAATTCTCACCTCGGTGCCTTTTCTAATCATGGGCCCCACGCTGCAACTCTGGGCAATAGCTTGCTTAACCTCCACACCGGCCCCAACAGCGCTAGGATGCCTGGCTTCACCCTGGGGGTGCCCAGGAGTGGACACTCCACAGGGAAAGCCAGGATGGGTTCCTCAGCGGTATGAGTAATAGCGCCAGGAAACCGCTTGGTGACAGTGCGCTCTACAAATACCTTGACATTTACATTTTACATTTTACATTTACATTTGGAGGGTGGAGTTGGAGGGTGGATTTGGAGTTGGAGGGAGGGTTTGGAGTTGGAGGGTCGAGTTGGAGGGTTGAGTTGGAGAGTGGATTTGGAGTTGGAGGGTGGAGTTGGAGGGTGGATTTGGAGTTGGAGGGTGGAGTTGGAGGGTGGAGTTGTAGGATGGAGGGTGGAGTTGGAGGGTGGATTTGGAGTTGGAGGGTGGAGTTGGAGGGTGGAGTTGTAGGATGGAGGGTGGAGTTGGAGGGTGGATTTGGAGTTGGAGGGTGGAGTTGG
The DNA here is from genome assembly GCF_964263255.1 of Lissotriton vulgaris. Taxonomy (NCBI): domain Eukaryota; kingdom Metazoa; phylum Chordata; class Amphibia; order Caudata; family Salamandridae; genus Lissotriton; species Lissotriton vulgaris. Next base: position 185,071 of record NW_028241680.1, on the reverse strand, counting down.
AGGGTGGATTTAGAGTTGGAGGGTGGATTTGGAGTTGGAGGGTGGATTTGGAGTTGAAGGGTGGAGTTGGAGGGTGGAGTTGGAGGGTGGTGATGGAGGGTGGGTTTGGAGGGTGGATTTGGGGGGTGGATTGGGATTTGGAGGGAAGATTTGGAGTTGGAGGGTGGATTTTGGAGTTGGAGGGTGGATTTGGAGTTGGAGGGTTGAGTTGGAGGGTGGATTTGGAGTTGAAGGGTGGATTTGGAGTTGGAGGTTGGAGTTGGAGGGTAGAGTTGGAGGGGGAATTTGGAGTTGGACGGTGGATTTGGAGTTGGAGGGTGGATTTGAAGTTGAATGGTGGATTTGGAGTTGGAGGGTGGATTTGGAGGTTGGAGTTGGAGGGTGGATTTGGAGTTGGAGGGAGGGTTTGGAGTTGGAGGGTGGAGTTGGAGGGTTGAGTTGGAGAGTGGAGTTGGAGTTGGAGGGTGGAGTTGGAGGGTAGATTTGAAGTTGGAGGGTGGATTTAAAGTTGGAGGGTATAGTTGGAGGGTGGAGTTGGAAGTGGAGGGTGGATGCAGAGTTGGAGGGTGGATTTAGATTTGGAGGGTGGAGTTGGAGGGTGGATTTGGAGTTGGAGGGTGGATTTGGTGTTGGAGGGTGTATTTGGAATTGGAGGGTGGAGTTGGAGGGTAGATTTGGAGTTGGAGGGTGGATTTAGAGTTGCAGGGTTGATTTGGAGTTGGAGGGTGGATTTGGAGTTGGAGGGTGGATTTGAAGTTGGAGGGTGGATTTGGAGTTAGAGGGTGGATTTGGAGTTGGAGGGTGGATTTGGAGGGTTGAGTTGGAGAGTGGATTTGGAGTTGGAGGGAGGATTTGGAGTTGGAGGGTGAAGTTGGAGGGTGGAATTGGAGGGTGGAGTTGGAGGGTGATTTGGAGTTGGAGGGTGGATTTAGAGTAGGAGGGTGGAGTTGGAGGGTGGATTTGGAGTTTGAGGGTGGATTTGGAATTGGAGGGTAGAGTTGGACTTGGAGGGTGGAGTTGGAGATTGGAGTTGGAGGGTGGATTTGGAGTTGGAGGGTGGAGTTGGAGGGTGGATTTGGAGTTGGAGGGTGGATAAGTTGGAGGGTAGATTTGGAGTTGGAGGGTGGAGTTGGAGTTGGAGGGTAGATTTGGAGTTGGAGGGTGGATTTGGAGTTGGAAGGTTGATTTGGAGTTGGAGGGTGGATTTGGAGTTGGGTGGTGGAGTTGTAGCATGGAGGGTGTAGTTGGAGGGTGGATTTGGAGTTGGAGGGTGGAGTTGGAGGGTGGATTTGGAGTTAGAGGGTGGATTTGGAGTTGAAGGGTGGAGTTGGAGGGCGGAGTTGGAGGGTGGATTCGGAGGGTAGAGTTGGGGGTGGAATAGGAGTTACAGGGTACATTTGGAGTTGGAGGGTGGATTTGGAGTTGGAGGGTGGATTTGGAGTTGGAGGGTGGATTTGAAGTTGGAGGGTGGATTTGGAGTTAGACGGTGGATTTGGAGTTGGAGGGTGGATTTGGAGGGTTGAGTTGGAGAGTGGATTTGGAGTTGGAGGGAGGATTTGGAGTTGGAGGGTGGAGTTGGTGGGTGGAATTGGAGGGTGGAGTTGGAGGGTGATTTTGAGTTGGAGGGTGGATTTAGAGTAGGAGGGTGGAGTTGGAGGGTGGATTTGGAGTTTGAGGGTGGATTTGGAGTTGGAGGGTGGAGTTAGAGTTGGAGGGTGGATTTGGAGTTGGAGGGTGGAGTTGGAGGGTGGAGGTGAAGTTGGAGGTTGGAGGGTGGATTTTGAGTTGGAGGGTGGAGTTGGAAGGTGGATTTGGAGTTGGAGGGTAGATTTGGAGTTGGAGGGTGGATTTGGAGTTGGAAGGTTGATTTGGAGTTGGAGGGTGGATTTGGAGTTGGGTGGGTTGTGGATGGGGGTGGAGTTGGAGGGTGGATTTGGAGTTGGAGGGTGGAGTTGGAGGGTGGATTTGGAGTTAGAGGGTGGATTTGGAGTTGAAGGGTGGAGTTGGAGGGCGGAGTTGGAGGGTGGATTTGAAGGGTAGAGTTGGGGGTGGATTAGGAGGATAGAGTTGGGGTGGATTAGGAGTTGCAGGGTACATTTGGAGTTGGAGGGTCGATTTGGAGTTGGAGGGTGGATTTGGAGTTGGAGGGTGGAGTTGGAGGGTGGATTTGGAATTGGAGGGTGGAGTTGGAGTTAGAGGGTGTATTTGGAGTTGGAGGGTGGATTTGGAGTTAGAAGGTGGATTTGGAGTTTGAGGGTTGATTTAGAGTTGGAGGGTGGATTTAGAGTTGTAGGGTCGATTTGGAGTTGGAGGGTGGATTTGGAGTTGGAGGGTGGATTTGGAGGGTGGATTTGTAGTTGGAGTGTCGATTTGGAGTTGGAGGGTGGGTTTGGAGGGTGGAGTTGGAGGGTGGATTTGGAGTTGGAGGGAGGATTTGGAGTTGGAGGGTGGAGTTGGAGGGTGGAGTTGTAGGATGGAGGGTGGAGTTGGAGGGTGGATTTGGAGTTGGAGGGTGGAGTTGGAGGGTGGATTTAGAGTTGGAGGGTGGATTTGGAGTTGGAGGGTGGATTTGGAGTTGAAGGGTGGAGTTGGAGGGTAGAGTTGGAGGGTGGATTTGGGGGTGGATTGGGATTTGGAGGGAAGATTTGGAGTTGGAGGGTGGATTTTGGAGTTGGAGGGTGGATTTGGAGTTGGAGGGTTGAGTTGGAGGGTTGATTTGGAGTTGAAGGGTGGATTTGGAGTTGGAGGTTGGAGTTGGAGGGTAGAGTTGGAGGGGGAATTTGGAGTTGGACGGTGGATTTGGAGTTGGAGGGTGGATTTGAAGTTGAATGGTGGATTTGGAGTTGGAGGGTGGATTTGGAGGTTGGAGTTGGAGGGTGGATTTGGAGTTGGAGGGAGGGTTTGGAGTTGGAGGGTGGAGTTGGAGGGTTGAGTTGGAGAGTGGAGTTGGAGTTGGAGGGTGGAGTTGGAGGGTAGATTTGAAGTTGGAGGGTGGATTTAAAGTTGGAGGGTATAGTTGGAGGGTGGAGTTGGAAGTGGAGGGTGGATGCAGAGTTGGAGGGTGGATTTAGATTTGGAGGGTGGAGTTGGAGGGTGGATTGGAGTTGGAGGGTGGATTTGGTGTTGGAGGGTGTATTTGGAATTGGAGGGTGGAGTTGGAGGGTAGATTTGGAGTTGGAGGGTGGATTTAGAGTTGCAGGGTTGATTTGGAGTTGGAGGGTGGATTTGGAGTTGGAGGGTGGATTTGAAGTTGGAGGGTGGATTTGGAGTTAGAGGGTGGATTTGGAGTTGGAGGGTGGATTTGGAGGGTTGAGTTGGAGAGTGGATTTGGAGTTGGAGGGAGGATTTGGAGTTGGAGGGTGGAGTTGGAGGGTGGAATTGGAGGGTGGAGTTGGAGGGTGATTTGGAGTTGGAGGGTGGATTTAGAGTAGGAGGGTGGAGTTGGAGGGTGGATTTGGAGTTTGAGGGTGGATTTGGAATTGGAGGGTAGAGTTGGACTTGGAGGGTGGAGTTGGAGATTGGAGTTGGAGGGTGGATTTGGAGTTGGAGGGTGGAGTTGGAGGGTGGATTTGGAGTTGGAGGGTGGATAAGTTGGAGGGTAGATTTGGAGTTGGAGGGTGGAGTTGGAGTTGGAGGGTAGATTTGGAGTTGGAGGGTGGATTTGGAGTTGGAAGGTTGATTTGGAGTTGGAGGGTGTATTTGGAGTTGGGTGGTGGAGTTGTAGCATGGAGGGTGGAGTTGGAGGGTGGATTTGGAGTTGGAGGGTGGAGTTGGAGGGTGGATTTGGAGTTAGAGGGTGGATTTGGAGTTGAAGGGTGGAGTTGGAGGGCGGAGTTGGAGGGTGGATTCGGAGGGTAGAGTTGGGGGTGGAATAGGAGTTACAGGGTACATTTGGAGTTGGAGGGTGGATTTGGAGTTGGAGGGTGGATTTGGAGTTGGAGGGTGGATTTGAAGTTGGAGGGTGGATTTGGAGTTAGACGGTGGATTTGGAGTTGGAGGGTGGATTTGGAGGGTTGAGTTGGAGAGTGGATTTGGAGTTGGAGGGAGGATTTGGAGTTGGAGGGTGGAGTTGGTGGGTGGAATTGGAGGGTGGAGTTGGAGGGTGATTTTGAGTTGGAGGGTGGATTTAGAGTAGGAGGGTGGAGTTGGAGGGTGGATTTGGAGTTTGAGGGTGGATTTGGAGTTGGAGGGTGGAGTTAGAGTTGGAGGGTGGATTTGGAGTTGGAGGGTGGAGTTGGAGGGTGGAGGTGAAGTTGGAAGTTGGAGGGTGGATTTTGAGTTGGAGGGTGGAGTTGGAAGGTGGATTTGGAGTTGGAGGGTAGATTTGGAGTTGGAGGGTGGATTTGGAGTTGGAAGGTTGATTTGGAGTTGGAGGGTGGATTTGGAGTTGGGGATGGAGTTGTAGGATGGAGGGTGGAGTTGGAGGGTGGATTTGGAGTTGGAGGGTGGAGTTGGAGGGTGGATTTGGAGTTAGAGGGTGGATTTGGAGTTGAAGGGTGGAGTTGGAGGGTGGAATTGGAGGGTGGAGTTGGAGGGTGATTTGGAGTTGGAGGGTGGATTTAGAGTAGGAGGGTGGAGTTGGAGGGTGGATTTGGAGTTTGAGGGTGGATTTGGAATTGGAGGGTAGAGTTGGACTTGGAGGGTGGAGTTGGAGATTGGAGTTGGAGGGTGGATTTGGAGTTGGAGGGTGGAGTTGGAGGGTGGATTTGGAGTTGGAGGGTGGATAAGTTGGAGGGTAGATTTGGAGTTGGAGGGTGGAGTTGGAGTTGGAGGGTAGATTTGGAGTTGGAGGGTGGATTTGGAGTTGGAAGGTTGATTTGGAGTTGGAGGGTGGATTTGGAGTTGGGTGGTGGAGTTGTAGCATGGAGGGTGGAGTTGGAGGGTGGATTTGGAGTTGGAGGGTGGAGTTGGAGGGTGGATTTGGAGTTAGAGGGTGGATTTGGAGTTGAAGGGTGGAGTTGGAGGGCGGAGTTGGAGGGTGGATTCGGAGGGTAGAGTTGGGGGTGGAATAGGAGTTACAGGGTACATTTGGAGTTGGAGGGTGGATTTGGAGTTGGAGGGTGGATTTGGAGTTGGAGGGTGGATTTGAAGTTGGAGGGTGGATTTGGAGTTAGACGGTGGATTTGGAGTTGGAGGGTGGATTTGGAGGGTTGAGTTGGAGAGTGGATTTGGAGTTGGAGGGAGGATTTGGAGTTGGAGGGTGGAGTTGGTGGGTGGAATTGGAGGGTGGAGTTGGAGGGTGATTTTGAGTTGGAGGGTGGATTTAGAGTAGGAGGGTGGAGTTGGAGGGTGGATTTGGAGTTTGAGGGTGGATTTGGAGTTGGAGGGTGGAGTTAGAGTTGGAGGGTGGATTTGGAGTTGGAGGGTGGAGTTGGAGGGTGGAGGTGAAGTTGGAGGTTGGAGGGTGGATTTTGAGTTGGAGGGTGGAGTTGGAAGGTGGATTTGGAGTTGGAGGGTAGATTTGGAGTTGGAGGGTGGATTTGGAGTTGGAAGGTTGATTTGGAGTTGGAGGGTGGATTTGGAGTTGGGGATGGAGTTGTAGGATGGAGGGTGGAGTTGGAGGGTGGATTTGGAGTTGGAGGGTGGAGTTGGAGGGTGGATTTGGAGTTAGAGGGTGGATTTGGAGTTGAAGGGTGGAGTTGGAGGGCGGAGTTGGAGGGTGGATTTGAAGGGTAGAGTTGGGGGTGGATTAGGAGGATAGAGTTGGGGTGGATTAGGAGTTGCAGGGTACATTTGGAGTTGGAGGGTCGATTTGGAGTTGGAGGGTGGATTTGGAGTTGGAGGGTGGAGTTGGAGGGTGGATTTGGAATTGGAGGGTGGAGTTGGAGTTAGAGGGTGTATTTGGAGTTGGAGGGTGGATTTGGAGTTAGAAGGTGGATTTGGAGTTTGAGGGTTGATTTAGAGTTGGAGGGTGGATTTAGAGTTGTAGGGTCGATTTGGAGTTGGAGGGTGGATTTGGAGTTGGAGGGTGGATTTGGAGGGTGGATTTGTAGTTGGAGTGTCGATTTGGAGTTGGAGGGTGGATTTGGAGGGTGGAGTTGGAGGGTGGATTTGGAGTTGGAGGGAGGATTTGGAGTTGGAGGGTCGAGTTGGAGGGTTGAGTTGGAGTTGGAGGGAGTATTTGGAATTGGAGGGTTGAGTTAGAGTTGTAGGATGGATTTAGAGTTGGAGGGGTGATTTAGAGTTGGAGGGTTGAGTAGGAGGGTGGATTTGGAGTTGGAGGGTGGTTTGGAGGGTTGAGTTGGAGAGTGGATTTGGAGTTGTAGGGAGGATTTGGAGTTGGAGGGTGGAGTTGGAGGGTGGAATTAGAGGGTGGAGTTGGAGGGTGATTCGGAGTTGGAGGGTGGATTTAGAGTAGGAGGGTGGAGTTGGAGGGTGGATTTGGAGTTTGAGGGTGGATTTGGAGTTGGAGGGTGGAGTTAGAGTTGGAGGGTGGATTTGGAGTTGGAGGGTGGAGGTGGAGTTGGAGGTTGGAGGGTGGAGTTTGAGTTGGAGGGTGGAGTTGGAGGGTGGATTTGGAGTTGGAGGGTAGATTTGGAGTTGGAGGGTGGAGTTGGAGTTGGAGGGTAGATTTGGAGTTGGAGGATGGATTTGGAGTTGGAAGGTTGATTTGGAGTTGGAGGGTGGATTTGGAGTTGGGGGGTGGAGTTGTAGGATGGAGGGTGGAGTTGGAGGGTGGATTTGGAGTTGGAGGGTAGAGTTGGAGGGTGGATTTGGAGTTAGAGGGTGGATTTGGAGTTGAAGGGTGGAGTTTGAGGGCGGAGTTGGAGGGTGGATTCGGAGGGTAGAGTTGGGGGTGGATTAGGAGTTGCAGGGTACATTTGGAGTTGGAGGGTGGATTTGGAGTTGGAGGGTGGATTTGGAGTTGGAGGGTGGATTTGGAGTTGGAGGGTGGATTTGGAATTGGAGGGTGTAGTTGGAGGGTGGAGTTGGAGTTAGAGGGTGTATTTGGAGTTGGAGGGTGGATTTAGAGTTGCAGGGTCGATTTGGAGTTAGAGGGTGGATTTGGAGTTGGAGGGTGGATTTGAAGTTGGAGGGTGGATTTGAAGTTGGAGGGTGGATTTGGAGGGTGGATTTGGAGTTGGAGTGTCGATTTGGAGTTGGAGGGTGGAGTTGGAAGGTGGATTTGGAGTTGGAGGGTAGATTTGGAGATGGAGGGCGGATTTAAAGTTGCAGGGTGGATTTGGAGTTGGAGGGTGGATTCTGAGTTGGAGGGTGGATTTGGAGGGTGGAGTTGGAGAGTGGATTTGTAGTTGGAGGGAGAATTTGGAGCTGGAGGGTGGAGTTGGAGGGTGGAGTTGGAGGGTGGATTTGGAGTGTGGAGTTGGGGGTGGATTTGGAGTTGGAGGGTGGATTTGGAGTTGGAGGGTGGATTTGGAGTTGGAGGGGGGCTTTGGAGATGGAGGGTTGAGCTGAAGGGTGGATTTCGAGGGAGGATTTGGAGTGTGGTTTTGGAGGGTGGATTTGAAGTTGGAGGGTGGAGTTGGGGTTGGAGGGTGGATTTGGAGTTGGAGGGTGGAGTTGGAGGGTGGAGTTGGAGTTGGAGTTTGGAGTTGGAGGGTGGATTTGGAGTTGGAGGGTAGATTTGGAGTTGGAGGGTGAGTTGGAGGGTGGATTTGGAGGGTGGAGTTGGGGGTGGATTGGGAGTTGGAGGGTAAATTTGGAGTTGGAGGTTGGATTTGGAGTTGCAGGGTGGATTTGGAGTTGAAGGGTAGAGTTGGAGGGTGGAGTTGGAGGGTGGATTTGGAGTTGGAGGGTGGATTTGGAGTTGGAGGGTGGAGTTGGAGGGTAGATTTGGAGGGTGGAGTTGGAGAGTGGATTTGGAATTGGGGGTGCATTTGGAGTTGGAGGGTGGATTTGAAGTAGGAGGGTGGGTTTGGAGTTGGGGGTAGATTTGGAGGGTGGAGTTGGAGGGAAGAGTTAGAGAGTGGATTTGGAGTTTGAGGGAGGATTTGGAGTTGAAGGATGGAGTTGGAGGGTGGAGTTGGAGGGTGGATTTGGAGTGTGGAGTTGGGGGGTAGATTTGGAGTTGGAGGGTGGATTTGGAGTTTGAGGGTGGATTTGGAGTTGGAGGGGGGATTTGGAGATGGAGGGTGGAGCTGGAGGGTGGAGTTGGATGGTGGATTTGGAGTGTGGAGTTGGAGTGTGGAGTTGGAGGGTGGAGTTGGAGGGTAGATTTGGAGTTGGAGGGTGGAGTTGGGGTTGGAGGGTGGATTTGGAGTTGGAGTGTTGAGTTAGAGTTGTAGGATATATTTGGAGTTGGAGGGTGGATTTGGAGTTGGAGGGTTGAGTTGGAGGGTGGATTTGGAGTTGGAGGGTGGATTTGGAGTAGGACAGTGGAGTTGGAGGGTTGAGTTGGAGGGTGGAGTTGGTGTTGGAGGGTGGATTTGGACTTGGAGTGTGGATTTGGAGTTGGAGGGTGGATTTGGTATTGGAGATTGGATTTAGAATTGGAGGGTGGAGTTGGAGGGTGGAGTTGGAGTTAGAGGGTATATTTGGAGATGGAGGGTGGATTTGGAGTCGGAAGGTGGATTTGGAGTTGGAGGACAGATTTGGAGTTGGAGGGCAGATTTAAATTTGCATGGTGGATTTGGAGTTGGAGGGTGGATTTGGAGTTGGAGGATTGATTTGGAGTTGGAGAGTGGAGTTGGAGCGTTGATTTGGAGTTAGAGGGTATATTTGGAGATGGAGGGTGGATTTGGAGTTGGAAGGTGGATTTGGAGTTGGAGGATAGATTTGGAGTTGGAGGGCGGATTTAAATTTGCAAGGTGGAGTTGGAGTTGAAAGGTGGAGTTGGAGTTGGAAGGTGGAGTTGGAGTTGGAGGGTAGATTTGGAGTTGGAGGGTGGATTTAGATTTGGAGGGTAGATTTGGAGTTGGAGGGTAAAGTTGGAGGGTGAGTAGGAAGTTGGATTTGAGTTGGAGGGTGGATTTGGAGTTGGAGGGTGGATTTAGAGTAGGAGGGTGGAGTTGGAGGGTGGATTTGGAGTTGGAGGGTGGATTTGGAGTTTGAGGCAGGATTTGGAGTTGGAGGGTGGAGTTGGAGGGTGGAGTTGGATGGTTGAGTTGGAGGGTGGAGTTGGAGGGTGGAGTTGTAGGGTGGAGTTGTAGGGTAGATTTGGAGTTGGAGGGTGGAGTTGGAGGGTGGATTTGTAGTTGGAGGGTGGAGTTAGAGTTGGAGGGTTGAGTTGGAGGGTGGATTTGGAGTTGGAGGGTGGATTTGGAATTAAAGGGTAGAGTTGGAGTTGGAGGGTGGGTTTGGAGATTGAAGGGTGGATTTGGATTTGGAGGGTGGAGTTGGAGTTGGAGGGTGGATTTGGAGTTGGAGGGTAGATAAGTTGGAGGGTGGATTTGGAGTTGGAGGGTGGAGTTGGAGTTGGAGGGTAGATTTGGAGTTGTAGGGTGGATTTGGATTTGGAGGGTGTATATGGAGTTGGAGGGTGGATTTGGAGTTGGAGGGTGGAGTTGGAGGGTGGAGTTGTAGGATGGAGGGTGGAGTTGGAGGGTGTATTTGGAGTTGGAGGGTGGAGTTGTAGGATGGAGGGTGGAGTTGGAGGGTGGATTTGGAGTTGGAGGGTGGAGTTGGAGGGTGGATTTAGAGTTGGAGGGTGGATTTGGAGTTGGAGGGTGGATTTGGAGTTGAAGGGTGGAGTTGGAGGGTGGAGTTGGAGGGTGGTGTTGGAGGGTGGGTTTGGGGGGTGGATTGGGATTTGGAGGGAAGATTTGGAGTTGGAGGGTGGATTTGAGAGTTGGAGGGTGGATTTGGAGTTGGAGGGTTGAGTTGGAGGGTGGATTTGGAGTTGAAGGGTGGATTTGGAGTTGGAGGTTGGAGTTGGAGGGTAGAGTTGGAGGGGGAATTTGGAGTTGGATGGTAGATTTGGAGTTGAAGGGTGGATTTGAAGTTGAATGGTGGATTTGGAGTTGGAGGGTGGATTTGGAGGGTGGAGTTGGAGGGTGGATTTGGAGTTGGAGGGTGGAGCTGGAGGGTGGATTTGGAGTTGGAGGGTTGAGTTGGAGGGTGGAGTTGTAGGATGGAGGGTGCAGTTGGAGGGTGGATTTGGAGTTGGAGGGTGGAGTTGGAGGGTGGAGTTGTAGGATGGAGGGTGCAGTTGGAGGGTGGATTTGGAGTTGGAGGGTGGAGTTGTAGGATGGAGGGTGGAGTTGGAGGGTGGATTTGGAGTTGGAGGGTGGAGTTGTAGGATATATTTGGAGTTGGAGGGTGGATTTGGAGTTGGAGGGTTGAGTTGGAGGGTGGATTTGGAGTTGGAGGGTGGATTTGGAGTAGGACAGTGGAGTTGGAGGGTTGAGTTGGAGGGTGGAGTTGGTGTTGGAGGGTGGATTTAGAGTTGGAGGGTGGATTTGGAGGGTGGATTTGGTATTGGAGATTGGATTTAGAATTGGAGGGTGGAGTTGGAGGGTGGAGTTGGAGTTAGAGGGTATATTTGGAGATGGAGGGTGGATTTGGAGTTGGAAGGTGGATTTGGAGTTGGAGGATAGATTTGGAGTTGGAGGGCAGATTTAAATTTGCAGGGTGGATTTGGAGTTGGAGGGTGGATTTGGAGTTGGAGGGTAGATTTGGAGTTGGGGGGCGGATTTAAATTTGCAGGGTGGAGTTGGAGTTGAAAGGTGGAGTTGGAGTTGGAAGGTGGAGTTGGAGTTGGAGGATAGATTTGGAGTTGGAGGGCGGATTTAAATTTGCAGGGTGGAGTTGGAGTTGAAAGGTGGAGTTGGAGTTGGAAGGTGGAGTTGGAGTTGGAGGGTAGATTTGGAGTTGGAGGGTGGATTTAGATTTGGAGGGTAGATTTGGAGTTGGAGGGTAAAGTTGGAGGGTGAGTAGGAAGTTGGATTTGGAGTTGGAGGGTGGATTTGGAGTTGGAGGATGGATTTAGAGTAGGAGGGTGGAGTTGGGGGTGGATTTGGAGTTGAAGGGTGGATTTGGAGTTGGAGGCAGGATTTGGAGTTGGAGGGTGGAGTTGGAGGGTGGAGTTGGAGGGTTGAGTTGGAGGGTGGTGTTGGAGGGTGGAGTTGGAGGGTGGAGTTGTAGGGTAGATTTGGAGTTGGAGGGTGGAGTTGGAGGGTGGATTGGTAGTTGGAGGGTGGAGTTAGAGTTGGAGGGTGGATTTGGAGTTGGAGGGTGAAGTTGGAGGTTGGAGTTGGAGGGTGGATTTGGAGTTGGAGGGTGGAGTTGGAGTTGGAGGGTAGATTTGGAGTTGAAGGGTGGATTTGGATTTGGAGGGTGTATATGGAGTTGGAGGGTGGATTTGGAGTTGGAGGGTGGAGTTGGAGGGTGGAGTTGTAGGATGGAGGGTGGAGTTGGAGGGTGTATTTGGAGTTGGAGGGTGGAGTTGTAGGATGGAGGGTGGAGTTGGAGGGTGGATTTGGAGTTGGAGGGTGGAGTTGGAGGGTGGATTTAGAGTTGGAGGGTGGATTTGGAGTTGGAGGGTGGATTTGGAGTTGAAGGGTGGAGTTGGAGGGTGGAGTTGGAGGGTGGTGTTGGAGGGTGGGTTTGGGGGGTGGATTGGGATTTGGAGGGAAGATTTGGAGTTGGAGGGTGGATTTGGGAGTTGGAGGGTGGATTTGGAGTTGGAGGGTTGAGTTGGAGGGTGGATTTGGAGTTGAAGGGTGGATTTGGAGTTGGAGGTTGGAGTTGGAGGGTAGAGTTGGAGGGGGAATTTGGAGTTGGATGGTAGATTTGGAGTTGAAGGGTGGATTTGAAGTTGAATGGTGGATTTGGAGTTGGAGGGTGGATTTGGAGGGTGGAGTTGGAGGGTGGATTTGGAGTTGGAGGGTGGAGCTGGAGGGTGGATTTGGAGTTGGAGGGTTGAGTTGGAGGGTGGAGTTGTAGGATGGAGGGTGCAGTTGGAGGGTGGATTTGGAGTTGGAGGGTGGAGTTGGAGGGTGGAGTTGTAGGATGGAGGGTGCAGTTGGAGGGTGGATTTGGAGTTGGAGGGTGGAGTTGTAGGATGGAGGGTGGAGTTGGAGGGTGGATTTGGAGTTGGAGGGTGGAGTTGTAGGATATATTTGGAGTTGGAGGGTGGATTTGGAGTTGGAGGGTTGAGTTGGAGGGTGGATTTGGAGTTGGAGGGTGGATTTGGAGTAGGACAGTGGAGTTGGAGGGTTGAGTTGGAGGGTGGAGTTGGTGTTGGAGGGTGGATTTAGAGTTGGAGGGTGGATTTGGAGGGTGGATTTGGTATTGGAGATTGGATTTAGAATTGGAGGGTGGAGTTGGAGGGTGGAGTTGGAGTTAGAGGGTATATTTGGAGATGGAGGGTGGATTTGGAGTTGGAAGGTGGATTTGGAGTTGGAGGATAGATTTGGAGTTGGAGGGCAGATTTAAATTTGCAGGGTGGATTTGGAGTTGGAGGGTGGATTTGGAGTTGGAGGGTAGATTTGGAGTTGGGGGGCGGATTTAAATTTGCAGGGTGGAGTTGGAGTTGAAAGGTGGAGTTGGAGTTGGAAGGTGGAGTTGGAGTTGGAGGATAGATTTGGAGTTGGAGGGCGGATTTAAATTTGCAGGGTGGAGTTGGAGTTGAAAGGTGGAGTTGGAGTTGGAAGGTGGAGTTGGAGTTGGAGGGTAGATTTGGAGTTGGAGGGTGGATTTAGATTTGGAGGGTAGATTTGGAGTTGGAGGGTAAAGTTGGAGGGTGAGTAGGAAGTTGGATTTGGAGTTGGAGGGTGGATTTGGAGTTGGAGGATGGATTTAGAGTAGGAGGGTGGAGTTGGGGGGTGGATTTGGAGTTGAAGGGTGGATTTGGAGTTGGAGGCAGGATTTGGAGTTGGAGGGTGGAGTTGGAGGGTGGAGTTGGAGGGTTGAGTTGGAGGGTGGTGTTGGAGGGTGGAGTTGGAGGGTGGAGTTGTAGGGTAGATTTGGAGTTGGAGGGTGGAGTTGGAGGGTGGATTGGTAGTTGGAGGGTGGAGTTAGAGTTGGAGGGTGGATTTGGAGTTGGAGGGTGAAGTTGGAGGTTGGAGTTGGAGGGTGGATTTGGAGTTGGAGGGTGGATTTGGAATTAAAGGGTAGAGTTGGAGTTGGGAAAAGTATCAAATAAGTCACAAAGTGGGGGGGCCCCCCGAGGTAGGATAAGAGGCAGATCTGCGGGGGAAAAAACAATCAAATTACATAAAGGAGAAAGTAGATCTGCTCGTATTTGATCAGATATCGGCTCAATTAGAGTCCAGAATTTTCAATAGTCACCCATTTAGTTGCTCACCAATTAGTCAAGGCCAGATACAGTTTAGACAGAAGCATTTTTATAAAAAATGGATCATTTTTATTCTTATTTACTTTATAAATTTTTATATATAGCACAATTATACAAGGACATTTTTTAGACAATTTCCATGATTATAAGATAAAAACATATATATATATATACAACCCATCAACCTTCCAGCATTCAGACTTCAACAAGTTCATACATCGCAACCAATCATACTCATACAAGACTCATTCATACATTCTACTCAGATAAGATTAGAGACAATTTGCTCTGAGAACTTCCTGAATATTCATCTCAGCCATAGGCCGGGGATAGATGGTAAGTGTTCAGGGTAGATGGTTTCAACGCCGACGCGCGTTTCGGTGCCAGGCCCCAAGATAGGCCGCACCTTCGTCAGGGCAGGAAAAAGGAAGGAGGGGTTGTACTCAACAATAGGATTAATACTTCTGATATCCAGGCACTCTGTAGAGAAAACACATCTTTTAGTATAGTGTTTCGCCCCCATTCCAAACAACATTTTATAGTGATATATTCAGTGCTGATCGCATCATTACTAATCACAATAAAGGATCCACAGGTACGAGAGACACTCATTGGTTATCCTCATCCTTTTCTTTTTAAAAAAAAACCATTTTCAGTATATCAATACATAGGGGAACTAGTCCCGTGATGCTTCAATAAAGTGGTAAAATCCTATATAAGGGGGCATTGGTGAGCTCGAGAAATGGGTGACATACAGGATAGGGCTAATGAACAATTAATTAGTAGTAGGCATTCATGAAATCTTCAATACCCATGCAGTGGACCCTCACACACACGCTAATTCACCTGTTGTATTTCTTTTATACAGTAAACATAGCTCATATGAGCGTTCATTCATTCATCTATCTTTTGTGTGTATAATTATACACACTTACGTAATCCATCACATGGGGCCTGGTTTTTTAGGACACTAAGTCTTAAAGCAAGTTACTCAACCCCATTGCACATTAAAGGCGCTACCTGGCGTTCAGGTGTACATCCGCGTGTCACGTGCCGTTCAAGCATCCTTCTAAGCTCCATGGCATATAACATTTGTTTATATAACGTAATAACGTTACCTGGAATTCAAGTACACCTCAGCGTATAATGTGCTGTTTGGAAAATAATGACCAGTCTTTTTCAATAGATGGCACGTTTTCAACGCCTTCGTGAGGTCCTACACAAAAGTAATAATCATTTCTCAGAGTCATGTTTACCGCAAATAGAGCCGCTATTCTCTAAGGTTTAACAACTCCCTTCTTACCTGGATAAATGTTTTGGAGGGCGAGAGGCATGGTATGGAGACAGGTTAGGATCGATGGTCGCGCTCTACCTAAAAACAGAGAGATAAGTTAAAAACCCTTCCTTTCCGATGCCGGGATAGAAAACATAAGTAGCTGGAGGTCAGGGGTTACCTGTTGGAAAGCGTTTAGCCGTGTAAATGATTGCATAGCTTTTCGTCCTCTGTGGACCAAGGAGCTCTGGTAATAAGCAGCTCACAATACGCCTCCGCGTTCAGTTAGAAAGACAGCCCGGGCGGCGATTTCACCAAGAGGTGCCGTCAGACTCTGCCGGGAAAAGTGTGCAAATAGAATTTAGCATTTAAGCTACACGTAGTCGCATAGATGCGTGCAGAAGGATAATTTACAAAGACACAGCGACTCACTATACTCCGGAGTTGGCTTTGCTCGATAGAACGAGTAAATGCCACACCTTCAGTGAGCTTAGACTAATCAGAATTTCGAACGTTTAGCCAGAGAGAGCTTCAGCGCGAGGTACTTACACAGGCGGTGTTTATGGCGATTCCTCTTCGTTCCTCATCCGGCAACCGGTGGACGACAGCTCCACACCCTGCTTCCACCTTTTTAAAGGGTGGAGACAACACCGAACATTTTTCAGGTGCGCTCAAACAATGAGCGGTATATGTGAGATGGAAAATCTGAGTCGGATTCCTGATTCTACACAAAACCCGAGATGGATTATGCCAATCCGGGTCTTTATTTTGATTTCAAAAGGTGCTGAAGTAGCGAACAGAGTTTAGGGAATAGTTTTTTTCTCACGTGCAGGCATCATTAAAGTCTGATTTTGCCGCGATTCGGATTTTAATTTAGATTTTACTTAATGTTATAGGTTGCATGCAGGATATTACATGGTGCTATGGTGGCAAACGGGGTTTCAATAAATCGCGTTTTCCCACGGGCATGCTTCATTCAGGCCTGTGTTCGCCGCATCCAATAAAAAGATCCAGAAGACCTCCCTCTTTTTCCTGGATGCAGGTAGTGTTCTTGCCTGGGACTTCTCGGATCTTTTCTAAGATGGACCATCTTATGTCATCTTCAGTGTGTTTCATTTTGGTCCAGTGGGCAACGAGGGGGGCACCCTGCCTTTCATTTCGAACATTTCCTTTGTGCTCACCCACTCTCGTTCTACATTCCCGACTGGTTTCGCCCACATATGGCAATCCGCAGGGGCAGATGATCACGTAGATTATGTTAGATGATCGACAATTGCTCATAGAGTTCAGTTTTATCTGGCGATGTCCGATGTTGAGAGATTCGCCCACAATAGCATTAGGGCATATGTGGCAACTGCCACATCGGTGGTTTCCTTTTACCGGCGGTAGGCCAAATATGCCTGATTGTTTTGGGCCAACTTGGCTCCGAACTGCACCTTGTACAAGATGATTTCTCAGATTCTTGTTACGCCGAAAGGCAAAGATCGGTTTGGTAAGAATTCCCTCTCCCTCATTGCCATTCAAGATATGCCACTGAGAATTTATGGCTTGGCGAATTTTGTCATTCACCGTAGAGTGGTTGGTGATGCAGACCAGTCTGTCTAATTCACTTTTTGTTTGGGTCTGGAACATGCTTTCACGGTTAAAGTATCTGGCCCTCTTAAAGGACTCCTTGATTAAGCGATGGGGGTACCCTCGTTTCATGAGTTTGATTTTCAGAAGGTCGGATTGTTCTAAAAAGTCACTCATCCGTGAGCAGTTTCTTCTTAGTCGTAAGAACTGGCTGAAAGGGATAGAGTCCCGTTGACAGCGAGGATGGTAGCTTCCGTACTCTAAGAGCGTGTTTTTGGCGGTGGGTTTAATGTACAATGACACATATAGGCATTCGCCATTGTGTCTCACCCATACATCCAAAAACTCTACTTGTGTGTTGCTCGCCTTGGCAGTGAGTTTGATATGTTCATCTGCTAGATTGATCCATTTGATGAATTCGTCTAAAGAGTCCTGGTCGCCACTCCTGATGAAAAAGATGTCATCTATGAAGCGCGACCAGGCTCTCACATTTTCCGAAAACGGGGCCATTTCGTTGTAGATGTTTTTGTTTTCGAATTGACCCATGTACAGACAAGCTATACTCGGTGCACATGACGCCCCCATGCTCACCCCCTTGACCTGGTGGTAGAACTGTTGGTTAAATTCAAAGTAATTCTCATTGAGCACGATTTTCGAAAACTCAATAAGGAGCTGGGCATTGGGCAAGGCATTTTCCTTCAGAAGCAGTTCTTCCAAGACCATAATGGCTCCTTCCTGTGGAATATTAGAATATAATGATTCCACGTCCATGGTAACCATAAACTCTTTGTCCGGATCGAATACACAATTCTCCATTTTTCCAATGAAGTCGCCCGTGTCCCTGATGTACGATTTAAGTTTACATACTAGGGGTTTTAAGAACTTGTCAATGTATTTAGACAGCGGTTCCGTAGCAGATCCAATAGTTGAAACAATTGGACGCATGGGCGGGTTGGTTTGGCTTTTGTGCACTTTAGGTAGCCCATATATAATGGGCATTCTTGTATGAGTGGGGGTAAGATACTCTGCTTCTTTCGTGCAGATTATCCCCTCATCTGCTGCTTCTGTCACAATAGCTAGGATTTGTCGCTTCAAGTTCTCCTCAGGGCATCTAAGGATCCGCTTATAGTGGGCATCTGACGCCAAGAGGCTGTCCATCTTTTCAATATAGTCGCTGGTCGCCATAACCGCAATTCCTCCGCCTTTGTCACATGGCTTAATCGTTAGGTTGGAGTTGTTTCGAAGGGCTTTCAGGCCCATCTTTTCCTTGGCAGTAAGATTATGTTTGAGGGAGGGAGTGAACTTCAGTGCTTTTGTCAATTTAAGGACAACCGCCTTTTCAAAGACCCCTACTTCAGGCCCCACAATGCCAAGACCGGGGGTGAAATTAGATGGAGGTTTAAGTCCAGACATATTATCGGTGTTCTCACAGTCAGGTCTATTGAGAAAGAATTTTTTTAAACGTATCTTTCTAAAAAAGGCATGTAGGTCTCTGAATATCCTGAATCTATCGACCTGAGTGGATGGAACATAAGATAGACCATGGGTAAGTAAGGATAATGATTCTTCAGGGATATCAAGATCAGATAGATTAAACACCGGGATCTCTTTTACCTCCTCCAGTACTGTGTTTGCCGGGTTTGGATGTATCTCTGTGGAGGTCCCTGGCCTCGAACAAATTGAGGTCTCCGATTTCTCGGACGGTGGTTGCCTCGGCGATTGCCTAAAAAATGATCCTGTCCATTTGATCTATCGAACTGTTCAGGGTATTGTTGGAACCCATAGTTGTAATTAGGATCATTGTTCATTTCGTTTTCACCTTCAGAGTCTGTTGAATTAGAGAACGTTTGTACTCGTCTCTTAGTGTCTCTCTGGTTGTCAAATTGGTTGGTCCCTCCATTGGTAGTATAGAATTGGGCGTTCAGGTACGGATATGCTTTTTCTTGCGAAAAAAGTCTAACATCTTTTCTGAACTTTTCAACTTTTCTCTTTAACAGGTAGTCAGAAAAAGAGTCCAGTTCGATGTTTATTTCACCGAGAATCTGTTTCCCGAGGTCAGAGGGATTGTCCTTCTTAAGCTTTTCTTCTAGTTCTTAAATCTCTTTGGCTAGCATAGACAGTACCTCACGTGCGGTCTCAATAATAAGCATCATATAGTCCCTGCTACATCTGTTGGAGATTAAAGTCCATTTTTCAATGAAGTGGCGTAGTTCCACAAATAGCCCGGGGATGTTTTTGACCCTTAGGCCTATGGGTATTGTACCTGCCTTCAAGTAGTCTAGCATGTATTTAGCGTGGGCTTCTGTTCTAATGGATTTCTTTTTTAAGTTAAACAGTTTGTCCCATTCGCCATCAATCTTTTTGGATGGAGCAAAAGTATTGGATGTTCCCTCTGCCCCAATCATTTTAGAGAACTCTTCATCAGAGAAACCAAAGGACTTTATGCTGTCCATTTTTGGATGGTATAAAAGGGAAATCCTCTAAGGAGACTCACTACTCAGGGGAGTCAATGGAAACAGAATTGGATCAGTCTCTGTTTTGGATTACATACACATTCACACAGCTGTTGCACATATATACCTAACTACACTTACTCCAAACATGAGATGTTTCAAACAGTTAAGGGAGGGTCCCTGCATGCACAATCAAACAGAACCCCACAGCACAGGGCTGGGAAAAGTATCAAATAAGTCACAAAGTGGGGGGGCCCCCCGAGGTAGGATAAGAGGCAGATCTGCGGGGGAAAAAACAATCAAATTACATAAAGGAGAAAGTAGATCTGCCCTGTATTTGATCAGATATCGGCTCAATTAGAGTCCAGAATTTTCAATAGTCACCCATTTAGTTGCTCACCAATTAGTCAAGGCCAGATACAGTTTAGACAGAAGCATTTTTATAAAAAATGTATCATTTTTATTCTTATTTACTTTATAAATTTTTATATATAGCACAATTATACAAGGACATTTTTTAGACAATTTTCATGATTATAAGATAAAAACATATATATATATACAACCCATCAACCTTCCAGCATTCAGACTTCAACAAGTTCATACATCGCAACCAATCATACTCATACAAGACTCATTCATACATTCTACTCAGATGAGATTAGAGACAATTTGCTCTGAGAACTTCCTGAATATTCATCTCAGCCATAGGCCGGGGATAGATGGTAAGTGTTCAGGGTAGATGGTTTCAACGCCGACGCGCGTTTCAGTGCCAGGCCCCAAGATAGGCCGCACCTTCGTCAGGGCAGGAAAAAGGAAGGAGGGGTTGTACTCAACAATAGGATTAATACTTCTGATATCCAGGCACTCTGTAGAGAAAACACATCTTTTAGTATAGTGTTTCGCCCCCATTCCAAACAACATTTTATAGTGATATATTCAGTGCTGATCGCATCATTACTAATCACAATAAAGGATCCACAGGTACGAGAGACACTCATTGGTTATCCTCATCCTTTTCTTTTTTAAAAAAAACCATTTTCAGTATATCAATACATAGGGGAACTAGTCCCGTGATGCTTCAATAAAGTGGTAAAATCCTATATAAGGGGGCATTGGTGAGCTCGAGAAATGGGTGACATACAGGATAGGGCTAATGAACAATTAATTAGTAGTAGGCATTCATGAAATCTTCAATACCCATGCAGTGGACCCTCACACACACGCTAATTCACCTGTTGTATTTCTTTTATACAGTAAACATAGCTCATATGAGCGTTCATTCATTCATCTATCTTTTGTGTGTATAATTATACACACTTACGTAATCCATCACATGGGGCCTGGTTTTTTAGGACACTAAGTCTTAAAGCATGTTACTCAACCCCATTGCACATTAAAGGCGCTACCTGGCGTTCAGGTGTACATCCGCATGTCACGTGCCATTCAAGCATCCTTCTAAGCTCCATGGCATATAACATTTGTTTATATAACGTAATAACGTTACCTGGAATTCAAGTACACCTCAGCGTATATTGTGCTGTTTGGAAAATAATGACCAGTCTTTTTCAATAGATGGCACGTTTTCAACGCCTTCGTGAGGTCCTACACAAAAGTAATAATCATTTCTCAGAGTCATGTTTACCGCAAATAGAGCCGCTATTCTCTAAGGTTTAACAACTCCCTTCTTACCTAGATAAATGTTTTGGAGGGCGAGAGGCGTGGTATGGAGACAGGTTAGGATTGATGGTCGCGCTCTACCTAAAAACAGAGAGATAAGTTAAAAACCCTTCCTTTCCGATGCCGGGATAGAAAACATAAGTAGCTGGAGGTCAGGGGTTACCTGTTAGAAAGCGTTTAGCTGTGTAAATGATTGCATAGCTTTTCGTCCTCTGTGGACCAAGGAGCTCTGGTAATAAGCAGCTCACAATACGCCTCCGCGTTCAGTTAGAAAGACAGCCCGGGCGGCGATTTCACCAAGAGGTGCCGTCAGACTCTGCCGGGAAAAGTGTGCAAATAGAATTTAGCATTTAAGCTACACGTAGTCGCATAGATGCGTGCAGAAGGATAATTTACAAAGACACAGCGACTCACTATACTCCGGAGTTGGCTTTGCTCGATAGAACGAGTAAATGCCACACCTTCAGTGAGCTTAGACTAATCAGAATTTCGAACGTTTAGCCAGAGAGAGCTTCAGCGCGAGGTACTTACACAGGCGGTGTTTATGGCGATTCCTCTTCGTTCCTCATCCGGCAACCGGTGGACGACAGCTCCACACCCTGCTTCCACCTTTTTAAAGGGTGGAGACAACACCGAACATTTTTCAGGTGCGCTCAAACAAAGAGCGGTATATGTGAGATGGAAAATCCGAGTCGGATTCCTGATTCTACACAAAACCCGAGATGGATTATGCCAATCCGGGTCTTTATTTTGATTTCAAAAGGTGCTGAAGTAGCGAACAGAGTTTAGGGAATAGTTTTTTTCTCACGTGCAGGCATCATTAAAGTCTGATTTTGCCGCGATTTGGATTTTAATTTAGATTTTACTTAATGTTATAGGTTGCATGCAGGATATTACATGGTGCTATGGTGGCAAACGGGGTTTCAATAAATCGCGTTTTCCCACGGGCATGCTTCATTCAGGCCTGTGTTCGCCGCATCCAATAAAAAGATCCAGAAGACCTCCCTCTTTTTCCGGATGCAGGTAGTGTTCTTGCCTGGGACTTCTCGGATCTTTTCTAAGATGGACCATCTTATGTCATCTTCAGTGTGTTTTATTTTGGTCCAGTGGGCAACGAGGGGGGCACCCTACCTTTCATTTCGAACATTTCCTTTGTGCTCACCCACTCTCGTTCTACATTCCCGACTGGTTTCGCCCACATATGGCAATCCGCAGGGGCAGATGATCACGTAGATTATGTTAGATGATCGACAATTGCTCATAGAGTTCAGTTTTATCTGGCGATGTCCGATGTTGAGAGATTCGGCCACAATAGCATTAGGGCATATGTGGCAACTGCCACATCGGTGGTTTCCTTTTACCGGCGGTAGGCCAAATATGCCTGATTGTTTTGGGCCAACTTGGCTCCGAACTGCACCTTGTACAAGATGATTTCTCAGATTCTTGTTACGCCGAAAGGCAAAGATCGGTTTGGTAAGAATTCCCTCTCCCTCATTGCCATTCAAGATATGCCACTGAGAATTTATGGCTTGGCGAATTTTGTCATTCACCGTAGAGTGGTTGGTGATGCAGACCAGTCTGTCTAATTCACTTTTTGTTTGGGTCTGGAACATGCTTTCACGGTTAAAGTATCTGGCCCTCTTAAAGGACTCCTTGATTAAGCGATGGGGGTACCCTCGTTTCATGAGTTTGATTTTCAGAAGGTCGGATTGTTCTAAAAAGTCACTCATCCGTGAGCAGTTTCTTCTTAGTCGTAAGAACTGGCTGAAAGGGATAGAGTCCCGTTGACAGCGAGGATGGTAGCTTCCGTACTCTAAGAGCGTGTTTTTGGCGGTGGGTTTAATGTACAATGACACATATAGGCATTCGCCATTGTGTCTCACCCATACGTCCAAAAACTCTACTTGTGTGTTGCTCGCCTTGGCAGTGAGTTTGATATGTTCATCTGCTAGATTGATCCATTTGATGAATTCGTCTAAAGAGTCCTGGTCGCCACTCCAGATGAAAAAGATGTCATCTATGAAGCGCGACCAGGCTCTCACATTTTCCGAAAACGGGGCCATTTCGTTGTAGATGTTTTTGTTTTCGAATTGACCCATGTACAGACAAGCTATACTCGGTGTACATGACGCCCCCATGCTCACCCCCTTGACCTGGTGGTAGAACTGTTGGTTAAATTCAAAGTAATTCTCATTGAGCACGATTTTCGAAAACTCAATAAGGAGCTGGGCATTGGGCAAGGCATTTTCCTTCAGAAGCAGTTCTTCCAAGACCATAATGGCTCCTTCCTGTGGAATATTAGAATATAATGATTCCACGTCCATGGTAACCATAAACTCTTTGTCCGGATCGAATACACAATTCTCCATTTTTCCAATGAAGTCGCCCTTGTCCCTGATGTACGATTTAAGTTTACATACTAGGGGTTTTAAGAACTTGTCAATGTATTTAGACAGCGGTTCCGTAGCAGATCCAATAGTTGAAACAAGTGGACGCATGGGCGGGTTGGTTTGGCTTTTGTGCACTTTAGGTAGCCCATATATAATGGGCATTCTTGTATGAGTGGGGGTAAGATACTCTGCTTCTTTCGTGCAGATTATCCCCTCATCTGCTGCTTCTGTCACAATAGCTAGGATTTGTCGCTTCAAGTTCTCCTCAGGGCATCTAAGGATCCGCTTATAGTGGGCATCTGACGCCAAGAGGCTGTCCATCTTTTCAATATAGTCGCTGGTCGCCATAACCGCAATTCCTCCGCCTTTGTCACATGGCTTAATCGTTAGGTTGGAGTTGTTTCGAAGGGCTTTCAGGCCCATCTTTTCCTTGGCAGTAAGATTATGTTTGGGGGAGGGAGTGAACTTCAGTGCTTTTGTCAATTTAAGGACAACCGCCTTTTCAAAGACCCCTACTTCAGGCCCCACAATGTCACGACCGGGGGTGAAATTAGATGGAGGTTTAAGTCCAGACATATTATCGGTGTTCTCACAGTCAGGTCTATTGAGAAAGAATTTTTTTAAACGTATCTTTCTAAAAAAGGCATGTAGGTCTCTGAATATCCTGAATCTATCGACCTGAGTGGATGGAACATAAGATAGACCATGGGTAAGTAAGGATAATGATTCTTCAGGGATATCAAGATCCCTTTCTCCTTTATGTAATTTGATTGTTTTTTCCCCCGCAGATCTGCCTCTTATCCTACCTCGGGGGGCCCCCCACTTTGTGACTTATTTGATACTTTTCCCAGCCCTGTGCTGTGGGGTTCTGTTTGATTGTGCATGCAGGGACCCTCCCTTAACTGTTTGAAACATCTGATGTTTGGAGTAAGTGTAGTTAGGTATATATGTGCAACAGCTGTGTGAATGTGTATGTAATCCAAAACAGAGACTGATCCAATTCTGTTTCCATTGACTCCCCTGAGTAGTGAGTCTCCTTAGAGGATTTCCCTTTTATACCATCCAAAAATGGACCGCATAAAGTCCTTTGGTTTCTCTGATGAAGAGTTCTCTAAAATGATTGGGGCAGAGGGAACATCCAATACTTTTGCTCCTTCCAAAAAGATTGATGGCGAATGGGACAAACTGTTTAACTTAAAAAAGAAATCCATTAGAACAGAAGCCCACGCTAAATACATGCTAGACTACTTGAAGGCAGGTACAATACCCATAGGCCTAAGGGTCAAAAACATCCCCGGGCTATTTGTGGAACTACGCCACTTCATTGAAAAATGGACTTTAATCTCCAACAGATGTAGCAGGGACTATATGATGCTTATTATTGAGACCGCACGTGAGGTACTGTCTATGCTAGCCAAAGAGATTCAAGAACTAGAAGAAAAGCTTAAGAAGGACAATCCCTCTGACCTCGGGAAACAGATTCTCGGTGAAATAAACATCGAACTGGACTCTTTTTCTGACTACCTGTTAAAGAGAAAAGTTGAAAAGTTCAGAAAAGATGTTAGACTTTTTTCGCAAGAAAAAGCATATCCGTACCTGAACCCCCAATTCTATACTACCAATGGAGGGACCAACCAATTTGACAACCAGAGAGACACTAAGAGACGAGTACAAACGTTCTCTAATTCAACAGACTCTGAAGGTGAAAACGAAATGAACAATGATCCTAATTACAACTATGGGTTCCAACAATACCCTGAACAGTTCGATAGATCAAATGGACAGGATCATTTTTTAGGCAATCGCCGAGGCAACCACCGTCCGAGAAATCGGAGACCTCAATTTGTTCGAGTCCAGGGACCTCCAACACAGAGATACATCCAAACCCGGCAAACACAGTACTGGAGGAGGTAAAAGAGATCCCGGTGTTTAATCTATCTGATCTTGATATCCCTGAAGAATCATTATCCTTACTTACCCATGGTCTATCTTATGTTCCATCCACTCAGGTCGATAGATTCAGGATATTCAGAGACCTACATGCCTTTTTTAGAAAGATACGTTTAAAAAAATTCTTTCTCAATAGACCTGACTGTGAGAACACCGATAATATGTCTGGACTTAAACCTCCATCTAATTTCACCCCCGGTCGTGACATTGTGGGGCCTGAAGTAGGGGTCTTTGAAAAGGCGGTTGTCCTTAAATTGACAAAAGCACTGAAGTTCACTCCCTCCCCCAAACATAATCTTACTGCCAAGGAAAAGATGGGCCTGAAAGCCCTTCGAAACAACTCCAACCTAACGATTAAGCCATGTGACAAAGGCGGAGGAATTGCGGTTATGGCGACCAGCGACTATATTGAAAAGATGGACAGCCTCTTGGCGTCAGATGCCCACTATAAGCGGATCCTTAGATGCCCTGAGGAGAACTTGAAGCGACAAATCCTAGCTATTGTGACAGAAGCAGCAGATGAGGGGATAATCTGCACGAAAGAAGCAGAGTATCTTACCCCCACTCATACAAGAATGCCCATTATATATGGGCTACCTAAAGTGCACAAAAGCCAAACCAACCCGCCCATGCGTCCAATTGTTTCAACTATTGGATCTGCTACGGAACCGCTGTCTAAATACATTGACAAGTTCTTAAAACCCCTAGTATGTAAACTTAAATCGTACATCAGGGACACGGGCGACTTCATTGGAAAAATGGAGAATTGTGTATTCGATCCGGACAAAAAGTTTATGGTTACCATGGATGTGGAATCATTATATTCTAATATTCCACAGGAAGGAGCCATTATGGTCTTGGAAGAACTGCTTCTGAAGGAAAATGCCTTGCCCAATGCCCAGCTCCTTATTGAGTTTTCGAAAATCGTGCTCAATGAGAATTACTTTGAATTTAACCAACAGTTCTACCACCAGGTCAAGGGGGTGAGCATGGGGGCGTCATGTGCACCGAGTATAGCTTGTCTGTACATGGGTCAATTCGAAAACAAAAACATCTACAACGAAATGGCCCCGTTTTCAGAAAATGTGAGAGCCTGGTCGCGCTTCATAGATGACATCTTTTTCATCTGGAGTGGCGACCAGGACTCTTTAGACGAATTCATCAAATGGATCAATCTAGCAGATGAACATATCAAACTCACTGCCAAGGCGAGCAACACACAAGTAGAGTTTTTGGACGTATGGGTGAGACACAATGGCGAATGCCTATATGTGTCATTGTACATTAAACCCACCGCCAAAAACACGCTCTTAGAGTACGGAAGCTACCATCCTCGCTGTCAACGGGACTCTATCCCTTTCAGCCAGTTCTTACAACTAAGAAGAAACTGCTCACGGATGAGTGACTTTTTAGAACAATCCGACCTTCTGGAAATCAAACTCATGAAACGAGGGTACCCCCATCGCTTAATCAAGGAGTCCTTTAAGAGGGCCAGATACTTTAACCGTGAAAGCATGTTCCAGACCCAAACAAAAAGTGAATTAGACAGACTGGTCTGCATCACCAACCACTCTACGGTGAATGACAAAATTCGCCAAGCCATAAATTCTCAGTGGCATATCTTGAATGGCAATGAGGGAGAGGGAATTCTTACCAAACCGATCTTTGCCTTTCGGCGTAACAAGAATCTGAGAAATCATCTTGTACAAGGTGCAGTTCGGAGCCAAGTTGGCCCAAAACAATCAGGCATATTTGGCCTACCGCCGGTAAAAGGAAACCACCGATGTGGCAGTTGCCACATATGCCCTAATGCTATTGTGGGCGAATCTCTCAACATCGGACATCGCCAGATAAAACTGAACTCTATGAGCAATTGTCGATCATCTAACATAATCTACGTGATCATCTGCCCCTGCGGATTGCCATATGTGGGCGAAACCAGTCGGGAATGTAGAACGAGAGTGGGTGAGCACAAAGGAAATGTTCGAAATGAAAGGCAGGGTGCCCCCCTCGTTGCCCACTGGACCAAAATGAAACACACTGAAGATGACATAAGATGGTCCATCTTAGAAAAGATCCGAGAAGTCCCAGGCAAGAACACTACCTGCATCCGGAAAAAGAGGGAGGTCTTCTGGATCTTTTTATTGGATGCGGCGAACACAGGCCTGAATGAAGCATGCCCGTGGGAAAACGCGATTTATTGAAACCCCGTTTGCCACCATAGCACCATGTAATATCCTGCATGCAACCTATAACATTAAGTAAAATCTAAATTAAAATCCGAATTGCGGCAAAATCAGACTTTAATGATGCCTGCACGTGAGAAAAAAACTATTCCCTAAACTCTGTTCGCTACTTCAGCACCTTTTGAAATCAAAATAAAGACCCGGATTGGCATAATCCATCTCGGGTTTTGTGTAGAATCAGGAATCCGACTCGGATTTTCCATCTCACATATACCGCTCATTGTTTGAGCGCACCTGAAAAATGTTCGGTGTTGTCTCCACCCTTTAAAAAGGTGGAAGCAAGGTGTGGAGCTGTCGTCCACCGGTTGCCGGATGAGGAACGAAGAGGAATCGCCATAAACACCGCCTGTGTAAGTACCTCGCGCTGAAGCTCTCTCTGGCTAAACGTTCGAAATTCTGATTAGTCTAAGCTCACTGAAGGTGTGGCATTTACTCGTTCTATCGAGCAAAGCCAACTCCGGAGTATAGTGAGTCGCTGTGTCTTTGTAAATTATCCTTCTGCACGCATCTATGCGACTACGTGTAGCTTAAATGTTAAATTCTATTTGCACACTTTTCCCGGCAGAGTCTGACGGCACCTCTTGGTGAAATCGCCGCCCGGGCTGTCTTTCTAACTGAACGCGGAGGCGTATTGTGAGCTGCTTATTACCAGAGCTCCTTGGTCCACAGAGGACGAAAAGCTATGCAATCATTTACACGGCTAAACGCTTTCTAACAGGTAACCCCTGACCTCCAGCTACTTATGTTTTCTATCCCGGCATCGGAAAGGAAGGGTTTTTAACTTATCTCTCTGTTTTTAGGTAGAGCGCGACCATCGATCCTAACCTGTCTCCATACCACGCCTCTCGCCCTCCAAAACATTTATCTAGGTAAGAAGGGAGTTGTTAAACCTTAGAGAATAGCGGCTCTATTTGCGGTAAACATGACTCTGAGAAATGATTATTACTTTTGTGTAGGACCTCACGAAGGCGTTGAAAACGTGCCATCTATTGAAAAAGACTGGTCATTATTTTCCAAACAGCACATTATACGCTGAGGTGTACTTGAATTCCAGGTAACGTTATTACGTTATATAAACAAATGTTATATGCCATGGAGCTTAGAAGGATGCTTGAACGGCACGTGACACGCGGATGTACACCTGAACGCCAGGTAGCGCCTTTAATGTGCAATGGGGTTGAGTAACATGCTTTAAGACTTAGTGTCCTAAAAAACCAGGCCCCATGTGATGGATTACGTAAGTGTGTATAATTATACACACAAAAGATAGATGAATGAATGAACTCTCATATGAGCTATGTTTACTGTATAAAAGAAATACAACAGGTGAATTAGCGTGTGTGTGAGGGTCCACTGCATGGGTATTGAAGATTTCATGAATGCCTACTACTAATTAATTGTTCATTAGCCCTATCCTGTATGTCACCCATTTCTCGAGCTCACCAATGCCCCCTTATATAGGATTTTACCACTTTATTGAAGCATCACAGGACTAGTTCCCCTATGTATTGATATACTGAAAATGTTTTTTTTTTAAAAAGAAAAGGATGAGGATAACCAATGAGTGTCTCTCGTACCTGTGGATCCTTTATTGTGATTAGTAATGATGCGATCAGCACTGAATATATCACTATAAAATGTTGTTTGGAATGGGGGCAAAACACTATACTAAAAGATGTGTTTTCTCTACAGAGTGCCTGGATATCAGAAGTATTAATCCTATTGTTGAGTACAACCCCTCCTTCCTTTTTCCTGCCCTGACGAAGGTGCGGCCTATCTTGGGGCCTGGCACCGAAACGCGCGTCGGCGTTGAAACCATCTACCCTGAACACTTACCATCTATCCCCGGCCTATGGCTGAGATGAATATTCAGGAAGTTCTCAGAGCAAATTGTCTCTAATCTTATCTGAGTAGAATGTATGAATGAGTCTTGTATGAGTATGATTGGTTGCGATGTATGAACTTGTTGAAGTCTGAATGCTGGAAGGTTGATGGGTTGTATATATATATATGTTTTTATCTTATAATCATGAAAATTGTCTAAAAAATGTCCTTGTATAATTGTGCTATATATAAAAATTTATAAAGTAAATAAGAATAAAAATGATACATTTTTTATAAAAATGCTTCTGTCTAAACTGTATCTGGCCTTGACTAATTGGTGAGCAACTAAATGGGTGACTATTGAAAATTCTGGACTCTAATTGAGCCGATATCTGATCAAATACGGGGCAGATCTACTTTCTCCTTTATGTAATTAGAGTTGGAGTTGGAGGGTGGGTTTGGAGATTGAAGGGTGGATTTGGAGTTGGAGGGTGGAGTTGGAGTTGGAGGGTGGCTTTGGAGTTGGAGGGTAGATAAGTTGAAGGGTGGATTTGGAGTTGGAGGGTGGAGTTGGAGTTGGAGGGTAGATTTGGAGTTGTAGGGTGGATTTGGATTTGGAGGGTGGATATGGAGGGTGGATTTGGAGTTGGAGGTTGGAGTTGGAGGGTGGAGTTGTAGGATGGAGGGTGGAGTTGGAGGGTGGATTTGGAGTTGGAGGGTGGAGTTGGAGGGTGGAGTTGTAGGATGGAGGGTAGAGTTGGAGGGTGGATTTGGAGTTGGAGGGTGGAGTTGGAGGGTGGATTTAGAGTTGGAGGGTGGATTTGGAGTTGGAGGGTGGATTTGGAGTTGAAGGGTGGAGTTGGAGGGTGGAGTTGGAGGGTGGGTTTGGAGCATGGAGTTGGGGGGTGGATTGGGATTTGGAGGGAAGATTTGGAGTTGGAGGCTGGATTTGGAGTTGAAGGGTGGATTTGGAGTTGGAGTTTGGAGTTGGAGGGTAGAGTTGGAGGGGGATTTTGGAGTTGGACTTTGGAGTTGAAGGGTGGATTTGAAGTTGAATGGTGGATTTGGAGTTGGAGGGTGGATTTGGAGGGTGGAGTTGGAGGGTGGATTTGGAGTTGGAGGGTGGAGTTGGAGGGTGGATTTGGAGTTGGAGGGTGGAGTTGGAGGGTGGAGTTGTAGGATGGAGGGTGCAGTTGGAGGGTGGATTTGGAGTTGGAGGGTGGAGTTGGAGGGTGGAGTTGTAGGATGGAGGGTGCAGTTGGAGGGTGGATTTGGAGTTGGAGGGTGGAGTTGGAGGGTGGAGTTGTAGGATGGAGGGTGGAGTTGGAGGGTGGATTTGGAGTTGGAGGGTGGAGTTGGAGGGTGGATTTAGAGTTGGAGGGTGGATTTGGAGTTGGAGGCTGGATTTGGAGTTGAAGGGTGGAGTTGGAGGGTGGAGTTGGAGGGTGGTGTTGGAGGGTGGGTTTGGAGGGTAGAGTTGGGGGTGGATTGGGATTTGGAGGAAAGATTTGAAGTTGGAGGGTGGATTTTGGAGTTGGAGGGTGGATTTGGAGTTGGAGGGTTGAGTTGGAGGGTGGATTTGAGGTTGAAGGGTGGATTTGGAGTTGAAGGTTGGAGTTGGAGGGTAGAGTTGGAGGGGGAATTTGGAGTTGGACGGTGGATTTGGAGTTGGAGGGTGGATTTGAAGTTGAATGGTGGATTTGGAGTTGGAGGGTGGATTTGGAGGGTGGAGTTGGAGGGTGGATTTGGAGTTGGAGGGAGGGTTTGGAGTTGGAGGGTGGAGTTGGAGGGTTGAGTTGGAGTTGGAGGGAGTATTTGGAATTGTAGGGTTGAGTTAGAGTTGTAGGATGGAGTTGGAGTTGGAGGGTGGATTTAAAGTTGGAGGGTTGAGTAGGAGGGTGGATTTGGAGTTGGAGGGTGGATTTGGAGGGTTGAGTTGGAGAGTGGATTTGGAGTTGTAGGGAGGATTTGGAGTTGGAGGGTGGAGTTGGAGGGTGGAATTAGAGGGTGGAATTAGAGGGTGGAGTTGGAGGGTGATTCGGAGTTAGAGGGTGGATTTAGAGTAGGAGGGTGGAGTTGGAGGGTGGATTTGGAGTTTGAGGGTGGATTTGGAGTTGGAGGGTGGAGTTTGAGTTGGAGGGTGGATTTGGAGTTGGAGGGTGGAGTTGGAGGGTGGAGGTGGAGTTGGAGGTTGGAGGGTGGACTTTGAGTTGGAGGGTGGAGTTGGAGGGTGGATTTGGAGCTGGAGGGTAGATAAGTTGGAGGGTAGATTTGGAGTTGGAGGGTGGAGTTGGAGTTGGAGGGTAGATTTGGAGTTGGAGGGTGGATTTGGAGTTGGAAGGTTGATTTGGAGTTGGAGGGTGGACTTGGAGTTGGGGGGTGGAGTTGTAGGATGAAGGGTGGATTTGGAGTTGGAGGGTAGAGTTGGAGGGTGAATTTGGAGTTAGAGGGTGGATTTGGAGTTGAAGGGTGGAGTTGGAGGGCGGAGTTGCAGGGTACATTTGGAGTTGGAGGGTCGATTTGGAGTTGGAGGGTGGATTTGGAGTTGGAGGGTTGAGTTGGAGGGTGGATTTGGAATTGGAGGGTGGAGTTGGAGGATGGAGTTGGAGTTAGAGGGTGTATTTGGAGTTGGAGGGTGGATTTGGAGTTAGAAGGTGGATTTGGAGTTAGAAGGTGGATTTGGAGTTTGAGGGTAGATTTAGAGTTGGAGGGTGGATTTAGAGTTGGAGGGTATAGTTGGAGGGTGGAGTTGGAAGTGGAGGGTGGATGCGGAGTTGGAGGGTGGATTTAGATTTGGAGGGTGGATTTCGAGTTGGAGGGTGGATTTGGTGTTGGAGGGTGTATTTGGAATTGGAGGGTGGAGTTGGAGGGTAGATTTGGAGTTGGAGGGTGGATTTAGAGTTGCAGGGTTGATTTGGAGTTGGAGGGTAGATTTGGAGTTGGAGGGTGGATTTGAAGTTGGAGAGTGGATTTGGAGTTGGAGGGAGGATTTGGAGTTGGAGGGTGGAGTTGGAGGGTGATTTGGAGTTGGAGGGTGGATTTAGAGTAGGAGGGTGGAGTTGGAGGGTGGATTTGGAGTTTGAGGGTGGATTTGGTATTGGAGGGTAGAGTTGGAGTTGGAGGGTGGAGTTGGAGATTGGAGTTGGAGGTTGGATTTGGAGTTGGAGGGTGGAGTTGGAGGGTGGATTTGGAGTTGGAGGGTGGATAAGTTGGAGGGTAGATTTGGAGTTGGAGAGTGGAGTTGGAGTTGGAGTGTAGATTTGGAGTTGGAGGGTGGATTTGGAGTTGGAAGGTTGATTTGGAGTTGGAGGGTGGATTTGGAGTTGGGGGGTGGAGTTGTAGGATGGAGGGTGGAGTTGGGGGTGGATTTGGAGTTGGAGGGTGGAGTTGGAGGGTGGATTTGGAGTTAGAGGGTCGATTTGGAGTTGAAGGGTGGAGTTGGAGGGTGGAGTTGGAGGGTGGATTCGGAGGGTAGAGTTGGGGGTGGATTAGGAGTTACAGGGTACATTTGGAGTTGGAGGGTCGATTTGGAGTTGGAGGGTGGATTTGGAGTTAGAGGGTGGATTTGGAGTTGGAGGGTGGATTTGGAGGGTTGAGTTGGAGAGTGGATTTGGAGTTGGAGGGAGGATTTGGAGTTGGAGGGCTGAGTTGGTGGATGGAATTGGAGGGTGGAGTTGGAGGGTAATTTGGAGTTGGAGGGTGGATTTAGAGTAGGAGGGTGGAGTTGGAGGGTGGATTTGGAGTTTGAGGGTGGATTTGGAGTTGAAGGGTAGAGTTAGAGTTGGAGGGTGGATTTGGAGTTGGAGGGTGGAGTTGGAGGGTGGAGGTGAAGTTGGAGGTTGGAGGGTGGATTTTGAGTTGGAGGGTGGAGTTGGAGGGTGGATCTGGAGTTGGAGGGTAGATAAGTTGGAGAGTAGATTTGGAGTTGGAGGGTGGAGTTGGAGTTGGAGCGTAGATTTGGGGTTGGAGGGTGGATTCGGAGTTGGGAGGTTGATTTGGAGTTGGAGGGTGGATTTGGAGTTTGGGGTGGAGTTGTAGGATGGAGGGTGGAGTTGGAGGGTGGATTTGGATTTGGAGGGTGGAGTTGGAGGGTGGATTTGGAGTTAGAGGGTGGATTTGGAGTTGAAGGGTGGAGTTGGAGGGCGGAGTTGGAGGGTGGATTCGGAGGATAGAGTTGGGGGTGGATTAGGAGTTGCAGGGTACATTTGGAGTTGGAGGGTCGATTTGGAGTTGGAGGGTGGATTTGCAGTTGGAGGGTGGAGTTGGAGGGTGGATTTGGAAATGGAGGGTGGAGTTGGAGGGTGGAGTTGGAGTTAGAGGGTGTATTTGGAGTTGGAGGGTGGATTTGGAGTTAGAAGGTGGATTTGGAGTTTGAGGGTAGATTTAGAGTTGGAGGGTGGATTTAGAGTTGCAGGGTCGATTTGGAGTTGGAGGGTGGATTTGGAGTTGGAGGGTGGATTTGAAGTTGGAGGGTGGATTTGGAGTTGGAGGGTGGATTTGGAGGGTGGATTTGGAGTTGGAGTGTCGATTTGGAGTTGGAGGGAGGATTTGGATTTGGAGGGTCGAGTTGGAGGGTTGAGTTGGAGTTGGAGGGAGTATTTTGAATTGTAGGGTTGAGTTAGAGTTGTAGGATGGAGTTGGAGTTGGAGGGTGGATTTAAAGTTGGAGGGTTGAGTAGGAGGGTGGATTTGGAGTTGGAGGGTGGATTTGGAGGGTTGAGTTGGAGAGTGGATTTGGAGTTGTAGGGAGGATTTGGAGTTGGAGGGTGGAGTTGGAGGGTGGAATTAGAGGGTGGAATTAGAGGGTGGAGTTGGGGGGTGATTCGGAGTTAGAGGGTGGATTTAGAGTAGGAGGGTGGAGTTGGAGGGTGGATTTGGAGTTTGAGGGTGGATTTGGAGTTGGAGGGTGGAGTTTGAGTTGGAGGGTGGATTTGGAGTTGGAGGGTGGAGTTGGAGGGTGGAGGTGGAGTTGGAGGTTGGAGGGTGGACTTTGAGTTGGAGGGTGGAGTTGGAGGGTGGATTTGGAGTTGGAGGGTAGATAAGTTGGAGGGTAGATTTGGAGTTGGAGGGTGGAGTTGGAGGGTAGATTTGGAGTTGGAGGGTGGATTTGGAGTTGGAAGGTTGATTTGGAGTTGGAGGGTGGACTTGGAGTTGGGGGGTGGAGTTGTAGGATGAAGGGTGGATTTGGAGTTGGAGGGTAGAGTTGGAGGGTGAATTTGGAGTTAGAGGGTGGATTTGGAGTTGAAGGGTGGAGTTGGAGGGCGGAGTTGCAGGGTACATTTGGAGTTGGAGGGTCGATTTGGAGTTGGAGGGTGGATTTGGAGTTGGAGGGTTGAGTTGGAGGGTGGATTTGGAATTGGAGGGTGGAGTTGGAGGATGGAGTTGGAGTTAGAGGGTGTATTTGGAGTTGGAGGGTGGATTTGGAGTTAGAAGGTGGATTTGGAGTTAGAAGGTGGATTTGGAGTTTGAGGATAGATTTAGAGTTGGAGGGTGGATTTAGAGTTGGAGGGTATAGTTGGAGGGTGGAGTTGGAAGTGGAGGGTGGATGCGGAGTTGGAGGGTGGATTTAGATTTGGAGGGTGGATTTCGAGTTGGAGGGTGGATTTGGTGTTGGAGGGTGTATTTGGAATTGGAGGGTGGAGTTGGAGGGTAGATTTGGAGTTGGAGGGTGGATTTAGAGTTGCAGGTTTGATTTGGAGTTGGAGGGTGGATTTGGAGTTGGAGGGTGGATTTGAAGTTGGAGAGTGGATTTGGAGTTGGAGGGAGGATTTGGAGTTGGAGGGTGGAGTTGGAGGGTGATTTGGAGTTGGAGGGTGGATTTAGAGTAGGAGGGTGGAGTTGGAGGGTGGATTTGGAGTTTGAGGGTGGATTTGGTATTGGAGGGTAGATTTGAAGTTGGAGGGTGGATTTGAAGTTAGAGGGTGGATTTGGAGTTGGAGGGTGGATTTGGAGGGTTGAGTTGGAGAGTGGATTTGGAGTTGGAGGGAGGATTTGGAGTTGGAGGGCTGAGTTGGTGGATGGAATTGGAGGGTGGAGTCGGAGGGTAATTTGGAGTTGGAGGGTGGATTTAGAGTAGGAGGGTGGAGTTGGAGGGTGGATTTGGAGATTGGAGTTGGGGGTTGGATTTGGAGTTGGAGGGTGGAGTTGGAGGGTGGATTTGGAGTTGGAGGGTGGATAAGTTGGAGTGTAGATTTGGAGTTGGAGAGTGGAGTTGGAGTTGGAGTGTAGATTTGGAGTTGGAGGGTGGATTTGGAGTTGGAAGGTTGATTTGGAGTTGGAGGGTGGATTTGGAGTTGGGGGGTGGAGTTGTAGGATGGAGGGTGGAGTTGGGGTGGATTTGGAGTTGGAGGGTGGAGTTGGAGGGTGGATTTGGAGTTGGAGTGTCGATTTGGAGTTGGAGGGAGGATTTGGATTTGGAGGGTCGAGTTGGAGGGTTGAGTTGGAGTTGGAGGGAGTATTTTGAATTGTAGGGTTGAGTTAGAGTTGTAGGATGGAGTTGGAGTTGGAGGGTGGATTTAAAGTTGGAGGGTTGAGTAGGAGGGTGGATTTGGAGTTGGAGGGTGGATTTGGAGGGTTGAGTTGGAGAGTGGATTTGGAGTTGTAGGGAGGATTTGGAGTTGGAGGGTGGAGTTGGAGGGTGGAATTAGAGGGTGGAATTAGAGGGTGGAGTTGGGGGGTGATTCGGAGTTAGAGGGTGGATTTAGAGTAGGAGGGTGGAGTTGGAGGGTGGATTTGGAGTTTGAGGGTGGATTTGGAGTTGGAGGGTGGAGTTTGAGTTGGAGGGTGGATTTGGAGTTGGAGGGTGGAGGTGGAGTTGGAGGTTGGAGGGTGGACTTTGAGTTGGAGGGTGGAGTTGGAGGGTGGATTTGGAGTTGGAGGGTAGATAAGTTGGAGGGTAGATTTGGAGTTGGAGGGTGAAGTTGGAGGGTAGATTTGGAGTTGGAGGGTGGATTTGGAGTTGGAAGGTTGATTTGGAGTTGGAGGGTGGACTTGGAGTTGGGGGGGTGGAGTTGTAGGATGAAGGGTGGATTTGGAGTTGGAGGGTAGAGTTGGAGGGTGAATTTGGAGTTAGAGGGTGGATTTGGAGTTGAAGGGTGGAGTTGGAGGGCGGAGTTGCAGGGTACATTTGGAGTTGGAGGGTCGATTTGGAGTTGGAGGGTGGATTTGGAGTTGGAGGGTTGAGTTGGAGGGTGGATTTGGAATTGGAGGGTGGAGTTGGAGGATGGAGTTGGAGTTAGAGGGTGTATTTGGAGTTGGAGGGTGGATTTGGAGTTAGAAGGTGGATTTGGAGTTAGAAGGTGGATTTGGAGTTTGAGGATAGATTTAGAGTTGGAGGGTGGATTTAGAGTTGGAGGGTATAGTTGGAGGGTGGAGTTGGAAGTGGAGGGTGGATGCGGAGTTGGAGGGTGGATTTAGATTTGGAGGGTGGATTTCGAGTTGGAGGGTGGATTTGGTGTTGGAGGGTGTATTTGGAATTGGAGGGTGGAGTTGGAGGGTAGATTTGGAGTTGGAGGGTGGATTTAGAGTTGCAGGTTTGATTTGGAGTTGGAGGGTGGATTTGGAGTTGGAGGGTGGATTTGAAGTTGGAGAGTGGATTTGGAGTTGGAGGGAGGATTTGGAGTTGGAGGGTGGAGTTGGAGGGTGATTTGGAGTTGGAGGGTGGATTTAGAGTAGGAGGGTGGAGTTGGAGGGTGGATTTGGAGTTTGAGGGTGGATTTGGTATTGGAGGGTAGAGTTGGAGTTGGAGGGTGGAGTTGGAGATTGGAGTTGGGGGTTGGATTTGGAGTTGGAGGGTGGAGTTGGAGGGTGGATTTGGAGTTGGAGGGTGGATAAGTTGGAGTGTAGATTTGGAGTTGGAGAGTGGAGTTGGAGTTGGAGTGTAGATTTGGAGTTGGAGGGTGGATTTGGAGTTGGAAGGTTGATTTGGAGTTGGAGGGTGGATTTGGAGTTGGGGGGTGGAGTTGTAGGATGGAGGATGGAGTTGGGGTGGATTTGGAGTTGGAGGGTGGAGTTGGAGGGTGGATTTGGAGTTAGAGGGTCGATTTGGAGTTGAAGGGTGGAGTTGGAGGGTGGAGTTGGAGGGTGGATTCGGAGGGTAGAGTTGGGGGTGGATTAGGAGTTACAGGGTACATTTGGAGTTGGAGGGTCGATTTGGAGTTGGAGGGTGGATTTGGAGTTGGAGGGTAGATTTGAAGTTGGAGGGTGGATTTGAAGTTAGAGGGTGGATTTGGAGTTGGAGGGTGGATTTGGAGGGTTGAGTTGGAGAGTGGATTTGGAGTTGGAGGGAGGATTTGGAGTTGGAGGGCTGAGTTGGTGGATGGAATTGGAGGGTGGAGTTGGAGGGTAATTTGGAGTTGGAGGGTGGATTTAGAGTAGGAGGGTGGAGTTGGAGGGTGGATTTGGAGTTTGAGGGTGGATTTGGAGTTGGAGGGTAGAGTTAGAGTTGGAGGGTGGATTTGGAGTTGGAGGGTGGAGTTGGAGGGTGGAGGTGAAGTTGGAGGTTGGAGGGTGGATTTTGAGTTGGAGGGTGGAGTTGGAGGGTGGATCTGGAGTTGGAGGGTAGATAAGTTGGAGAGTAGATTTGGAGTTGGAGGGTGGAGTTGGAGTTGGAGCGTAGATTTGGAGTTGGAGGGTGGATTCGGAGTTGGGAGGTTGATTTGGAGTTGGAGGGTGGATTTGGAGTTGGGGGTGGAGTTGTAGGATGGAGGGTGGAGTTGGAGGGTGGATTTGGATTTGGAGGGTGGAGTTGGAGGGTGGATTTGGAGTTAGAGGGTGGATTTGGAGTTGAAGGGTGGAGTTGGAGGGCGGAGTTGGAGGGTGGATTCGGAGGATAGAGTTGGGGGTGGATTAGGAGTTGCAGGGTACATTTGGAGTTGGAGGGTCGATTTGGAGTTGGAGGGTGGATTTGCAGTTGGAGGGTGGAGTTGGAGGGTGGATTTGGAAATGGAGGGTGGAGTTGGAGGGTGGAGTTGGAGTTAGAGGGTGTATTTGGAGTTGGAGGGTGGATTTGGAGTTAGAAGGTGGATTTGGAGTTTGAGGGTAGATTTAGAGTTGGAGGGTGGATTTAGAGTTGCAGGGTCGATTTGGAGTTGGAGGGTGGATTTGGAGTTGGAGGGTGGATTTGAAGTTGGAGGGTGGATTTGGAGTTGGAGGGTGGATTTGGAGGGTGGATTTGGAGTTGGAGTGTCGATTTGGAGTTGGAGGGAGGATTTGGATTTGGAGGGTCGAGTTGGAGGGTTGAGTTGGAGTTGGAGGGAGTATTTTGAATTGTAGGGTTGAGTTAGAGTTGTAGGATGGAGTTGGAGTTGGAGGGTGGATTTAAAGTTGGAGGGTTGAGTAGGAGGGTGGCTTTGGAGTTGGAGGGTGGATTTGGAGGGTTGAGTTGGAGAGTGGATTTGGAGTTGTAGGGAGGATTTGGAGTTGGAGGGTGGAGTTGGAGGGTGGAATTAGAGGGTGGAATTAGAGGGTGGAGTTGGAGGGTGATTCGGAGTTAGAGGGTGGATTTAGAGTAGGAGGGTGGAGTTGGAGGGTGGATTAGGAGTTTGAGGGTGGATTTGGAGTTGGAGGGTGGAGATTGTGTTGGAGGGTGGATTTGGAGTTGGAGGGTGGAGTTGGAGGGTGGAGGTGGAGTTGGAGGTTGGAGGGTGGATTTTGAGTTTGGAGGGTGGAGTTGGAGGGTGGATTTGGAGTTGGAGGGTAGATAAGTTGGAGGGTAGATTTGGAGTTGGAGGGTGGAGTTGGAGTTGGAGGGTAGATTTGGAGTTGGAGGGTGCATTTGGAGTTGGAAGGTTGATTTGGAGTTGGAGGGTGGACTTGGAGTTGGGGGGTGGAGTTGTAGGATGGAGGGTGGAGTTGGAGGGTGGATTTGGAGTTGGAGGGTAGAGTTGGAGGGTGAATTTGGAGTTAGAGGGTGGATTTGGAGTTGAAGGGTGGAGTTGGAGGGCAGAGTTGGAGGGTGGATTTGGAGGGTAGAGTTGGGGGTGGATTAGGAGTTGCAGGGTACATTTGGAGTTGGAGGGTCGATTTGGAGTTGGAGGGTGGATTTGGAGTTGGAGGGTGGAGTTGGAGGGTGGATTTGGAATTGGAGGGTGGAGTTGGAGGATGGAGTTGGAGTTAGAGGGTGGATTTGGAGTTGGAGGGTGGATTTGGAGTTAGAAGGTGGATTTGGAGTTTGAGGGTAGATTTAGAGTTGGAGGGTGGATTTAGAGTTGCAGGGTCGATTTGGAGTTGGAGGGTGGATTTGGAGTTGGAGGGTGGATTTGAAGTTGAAGGGTGGATTTGGAGTTGGAGGGTGGATTTGGAGGGTTGATTTGGAGTTGGAGTGTTGATTTGGAGTTGGAGGGTGGAGTTGGAGGGTGGAGTTGGAGTTGGAGGGAGGATTTGGAGTTGGAGGGTCGAGTTGGAGGGTTGAGTTGGAGTTGGAGGGAGTATTAGGAATTGTAGGGTTGAGTTAGAGCTGTAGGATGGATTTGGAGTTGGAGGGTGGATTTAGAGTTGGAGGGTTGAGTAGGAGTGTGGATTTGGAGTTGGAGGGTGGATTTGGAGGGTTGAGTTGGAGAGTGGATTTGGAGTTGTAGGGAGGATTTAGAGTTGGAGGGTGGAATTAGAGGGTGGAGTTGGAGGGTGATTTGGAGTTGGAGGGTGATTTAGAGTAGGAGGGTGGAGTTGGAGGGTGGATTTGGAGTTTGAGGGTGGATTTGGAGTTGGAGGGTGGAGTTAGAGTTGGAGGGTGGATTTGGAGTTGGAGGGTGGAGTTGGAGGGTGGAGGTGGAGTTGGAGGTTGGAGTTGGAGGGTGTATTTGGAGTTGGAGGGTGGATTTAGAATTGGAGTGTAGAGTTGGAGTTGGAGGGTGGAGTTGGAGATTGAAGTTGGAGGGTGGATTTGGAGTTGGAGAGTGGATTTGGAGTTGGAGGGTGGATAAGTTGGAGGGTAGATTTGGCGTTGGAGGGTGGATTTAGAGTTGGAGATTGGAGTTGGAGGTTGGATTTGGAGTTGGAGGGTGGAGTTGGAGGGTGGATTTGGAGTTGGAGGGTGGATAAGTTGGAGGGTAGATTTGGAGTTGGAGAGTGGAGTTGGAGTTGGAGGGTAGATTTGGAGTTGGAGGGTGGATTTGGAGTTGGAAGGTTGATTTGGAGTTGGAGGGTGGATTTGGAGTTGGGGGGTGGAGTTGTAGGATGGAGGGTGGAGTTGGGGGTGGATTTGGAGTTGGAGGGTGGAGTTGGAGGGTGGATTTGGAGTTAGAGGGTCGATTTGGAGTTGAAGGGTGGAGTTGGAGGGTGGAGTTGGAGGGTGGATTCGGAGGGTAGAGTTGGGGGTGGATTATGAGTTACAGGGTACATTTGGAGTTGGAGGGTCGATTTGGAGTTGGAGGGTGGATTTGGAGTTGGAGGGTAGATTTGAAGTTGGAGGGTGGATTTGGAGTTAGAGGGTGGATTTGGAGTTGGAGGGTGGATTTGGAGGGTTGAGTTGGAGAGTGGATTTGGAGTTGTTGGGAGGATTTGGAGTTGGAGGGTGGAGTTGGAGGGTGGAATTAGAGGGTGGAATTAGAGGGTGGAGTTGGAGGGTGATTCGGAGTTAGAGGGTGGATTTAGAGTAGGAGGGTGGAGTTGGAGGGTGGATTAGGAGTTTGAGGGTGGATTTGGAGTTGGAGGGTGGAGATTGAGTTGGAGGGTGGAGTTGGAGTTGGAGGGTAGATTTGGAGTTGGAGGGTGGATTTGGAGTTGGAAGGTTGATTTGGAGTTGGAGGGTGGATTTGGAGTTGGGGGGTGAAGTTGTAGGATGGAGGGTGGAGTTGGGGGTGGATTTGGAGTTGGAGGGTGGAGTTGGAGGGTGGATTTGGAGTTAGAGGGTCGATTTGGAGTTGAAGGGTGGAGTTGGAGGGTGGAGTTGGAGGGTGGATTCGGAGGGTAGAGTTGGGGGTGGATTAGGAGTTACAGGGTACATTTGGAGTTGGAGGGTCGATTTGGAGTTGGAGGGTGGATTTGGAGTTGGAGGGTAGATTTGAAGTTGGAGGGTGGATTTGAAGTTAGAGGGTGGATTTGGAGTTGGAGGGTGGATTTGGAGGGTTGAGTTGGAGAGTGGATTTGGAGTTGGAGGGAGGATTTGGAGTTGGAGGGCTGAGTTGGTGGATGGAATTGGAGGGTGGAGTTGGAGGGTAATTTGGAGTTGGAGGGTGGATTTAGAGTAGGAGGGTGGAGTTGGAGGGTGGATTTGGAGTTTGAGGGTGGATTTGGAGTTGGAGGGTAGAGTTAGAGTTGGAGGGTGGATTTGGAGTTGGAGGGTGGAGTTGGAGGGTGGAGGTGAAGTTGGAGGTTGGAGGGTGGATTTTGAGTTGGAGGGTGGAGTTGGAGGGTGGATCTGGAGTTGGAGGGTAGATAAGTTGGAGAGTAGATTTGGAGTTGGAGGGTGGAGTTGGAGTTGGAGCGTAGATTTGGAGTTGGAGGGTGGATTCGGAGTTGGGAGGTTGATTTGGAGTTGGAGGGTGGATTTGGAGTTGGGGGTGGAGTTGTAGGATGGAGGGTGGAGTTGGAGGGTGGATTTGGATTTGGAGGGTGGAGTTGGAGGGTGGATTTGGAGTTAGAGGGTGGATTTGGAGTTGAAGGGTGGAGTTGGAGGGCGGAGTTGGAGGGTGGATTCGGAGGATAGAGTTGGGGGTGGATTAGGAGTTGCAGGGTACATTTGGAGTTGGAGGGTCGATTTGGAGTTGGAGGGTGGATTTGCAGTTGGAGGGTGGAGTTGGAGGGTGGATTTGGAAATGGAGGGTGGAGTTGGAGGGTGGAGTTGGAGTTAGAGGGTGTATTTGGAGTTGGAGGGTGGATTTGGAGTTAGAAGGTGGATTTGGAGTTTGAGGGTAGATTTAGAGTTGGAGGGTGGATTTAGAGTTGCAGGGTCGATTTGGAGTTGGAGGGTGGATTTGGAGTTGGAGGGTGGATTTGAAGTTGGAGGGTGGATTTGGAGTTGGAGGGTGGATTTGGAGGGTGGATTTGGAGTTGGAGTGTCGATTTGGAGTTGGAGGGAGGATTTGGATTTGGAGGGTCGAGTTGGAGGGTTGAGTTGGAGTTGGAGGGAGTATTTTGAATTGTAGGGTTGAGTTAGAGTTGTAGGATGGAGTTGGAGTTGGAGGGTGGATTTAAAGTTGGAGGGTTGAGTAGGAGGGTGGCTTTGGAGTTGGAGGGTGGATTTGGAGGGTTGAGTTGGAGAGTGGATTTGGAGTTGTAGGGAGGATTTGGAGTTGGAGGGTGGAGTTGGAGGGTGGAATTAGAGGGTGGAATTAGAGGGTGGAGTTGGAGGGTGATTCGGAGTTAGAGGGTGGATTTAGAGTAGGAGGGTGGAGTTGGAGGGTGGATTAGGAGTTTGAGGGTGGATTTGGAGTTGGAGGGTGGAGATTGTGTTGGAGGGTGGATTTGGAGTTGGAGGGTGGAGTTGGAGGGTGGAGGTGGAGTTGGAGGTTGGAGGGTGGATTTTGAGTTTGGAGGGTGGAGTTGGAGGGTGGATTTGGAGTTGGAGGGTAGATAAGTTGGAGGGTAGATTTGGAGTTGGAGGGTGGAGTTGGAGTTGGAGGGTAGATTTGGAGTTGGAGGGTGCATTTGGAGTTGGAAGGTTGATTTGGAGTTGGAGGGTGGACTTGGAGTTGGGGGGTGGAGTTGTAGGATGGAGGGTGGAGTTGGAGGGTGGATTTGGAGTTGGAGGGTAGAGTTGGAGGGTGAATTTGGAGTTAGAGGGTGGATTTGGAGTTGAAGGGTGGAGTTGGAGGGCAGAGTTGGAGGGTGGATTTGGAGGGTAGAGTTGGGGGTGGATTAGGAGTTGCAGGGTACATTTGGAGTTGGAGGGTCGATTTGGAGTTGGAGGGTGGATTTGGAGTTGGAGGGTGGAGTTGGAGGGTGGATTTGGAATTGGAGGGTGGAGTTGGAGGATGGAGTTGGAGTTAGAGGGTGGATTTGGAGTTGGAGGGTGGATTTGGAGTTAGAAGGTGGATTTGGAGTTTGAGGGTAGATTTAGAGTTGGAGGGTGGATTTAGAGTTGCAGGGTCGATTTGGAGTTGGAGGGTGGATTTGGAGTTGGAGGGTGGATTTGAAGTTGAAGGGTGGATTTGGAGTTGGAGGGTGGATTTGGAGGGTTGATTTGGAGTTGGAGTGTCGATTTGGAGTTTGAGGGTGGAGTTGGAGGGTGGAGTTGGAGTTGGAGGGAGGATTTGGAGTTGGAGGGTCGAGTTGGAGGGTTGAGTTGGAGTTGGAGGGAGTATTTGGAATTGTAGGGTTGAGTTAGAGCTGTAGGATGGATTTGGAGTTGGAGGGTGGATTTAGAGTTGGAGGGTTGAGTAGGAGTGTGGATTTGGAGTTGGAGGGTGGATTTGGAGGGTTGAGTTGGAGAGTGGATTTGGAGTTGTAGGGAGGATTTAGAGTTGGAGGGTGGAATTAGAGGGTGGAGTTGGAGGGTGATTTGGAGTTGGAGGGTGATTTAGAGTAGGAGGGTGGAGTTGGAGGGTGGATTTGGAGTTTGAGGGTGGATTTGGAGTTGGAGGGTGGAGTTAGAGTTGGAGGGTGGATTTGGAGTTG
Source organism: Lissotriton vulgaris (assembly GCF_964263255.1). Classification (NCBI taxonomy): domain Eukaryota; kingdom Metazoa; phylum Chordata; class Amphibia; order Caudata; family Salamandridae; genus Lissotriton; species Lissotriton vulgaris. The sequence continues at coordinate 141,930 of NW_028241680.1, read as the reverse complement.
GAGGGTGGAGTTGGAGGGTGGAGGTGGAGTTGGAGGTTGGAGTTGGAGGGTGTATTTGGAGTTGGAGGGTGGATTTAGAATTGGAGGGTAGAGTTGGAGTTGGAGGGTGGAGTTGGAGATTGAAGTTGGAGGGTGGATTTGGAGTTGGAGAGTGGATTTGGAGTTGGAGGGTGGATAAGTTGGAGGGTAGATTTGGCGTTGGAGGGTGGATTTAGAGTAGGAGGGTGGAGTTGGAGGGTGGATTTGGAGTTTGAGGGTGGATTTGGTATTGGAGGGTAGAGTTGGAGTTGGAGGGTGGAGTTGGAGATTGGAGTTGGAGGTTGGATTTGGAGTTGGAGGGTGGAGTTGGAGGGTGGATTTGGAGTTGGAGGGTGGATAAGTTGGAGGGTAGATTTGGAGTTGGAGAGTGGAGTTGGAGTTGGAGGGTAGATTTGGAGTTGGAGGGTGGATTTGGAGTTGGAAGGTTGATTTGGAGTTGGAGGGTGGATTTGGAGTTGGGGGGTGGAGTTGTAGGATGGAGGGTGGAGTTGGGGGTGGATTTGGAGTTGGAGGGTGGAGTTGGAGGGTGGATTTGGAGTTAGAGGGTCGATTTGGAGTTGAAGGGTGGAGTTGGAGGGTGGAGTTGGAGGGTGGATTCAGAGGGTAGAGTTGGGGGTGGATTAGGAGTTACAGGGTACATTTGGAGTTGGAGGGTCGATTTGGAGTTGGAGGGTGGATTTGGAGTTGGAGGGTAGATTTGAAGTTGGAGGGTGGATTTGGAGTTAGAGGGTGGATTTGGAGTTGGAGGGTGGATTTGGAGGGTTGAGTTGGAGAGTGGATTTGGAGTTGTTGGGAGGATTTGGAGTTGGAGGGTGGAGTTGGAGGGTGGAATTAGAGGGTGGAATTAGAGGGTGGAGTTGGAGGGTGATTCGGAGTTAGAGGGTGGATTTAGAGTAGGAGGGTGGAGTTGGAGGGTGGATTAGGAGTTTGAGGGTGGATTTGGAGTTGGAGGGTGGAGATTGAGTTGGAGGGTGGAGTTGGAGTTGGAGGGTAGATTTGGAGTTGGAGGGTGGATTTGGAGTTGGAAGGTTGATTTGGAGTTGGAGGGTGGATTTGGAGTTGGGGGGTGAAGTTGTAGGATGGAGGGTGGAGTTGGGGGTGGATTTGGAGTTGGAGGGTGGAGTTGGAGGGTGGATTTGGAGTTAGAGGGTCGATTTGGAGTTGAAGGGTGGAGTTGGAGGGTGGAGTTGGAGGGTGGATTCGGAGGGTAGAGTTGGGGGTGGATTAGGAGTTACAGGGTACATTTGGAGTTGGAGGGTCGATTTGGAGTTGGAGGGTGGATTTGGAGTTGGAGGGTAGATTTGAAGTTGGAGGGTGGATTTGAAGTTAGAGGGTGGATTTGGAGTTGGAGGGTGGATTTGGAGGGTTGAGTTGGAGAGTGGATTTGGAGTTGGAGGGAGGATTTGGAGTTGGAGGGCTGAGTTGGTGGATGGAATTGGAGGGTGGAGTTGGAGGGTAATTTGGAGTTGGAGGGTGGATTTAGAGTAGGAGGGTGGAGTTGGAGGGTGGATTTGGAGTTTGAGGGTGGATTTGGAGTTGGAGGGTAGAGTTAGAGTTGGAGGGTGGATTTGGAGTTGGAGGGTGGAGTTGGAGGGTGGAGGTGAAGTTGGAGGTTGGAGGGTGGATTTTGAGTTGGAGGGTGGAGTTGGAGGGTGGATCTGGAGTTGGAGTGATGTAAATAATTAATTTACTCTCTTAATTTCTATGCAGGTAAGTACTTAATTAATGATAACTCAATCAGAATGAAGGAAAACAGAGTCCGTGGTGTAAGAGTTTCTAAGGGTTTTATTCCTCATAAAGGAATCAGGATATCATGTTCTGACCACCACACAGGGTGTCAGAAGGGATAGATGAGCGCGCTCACGTTTATTGACAATACATAGCTTATATACTTGATTTACATCATAATGTTCAATGTAAGAGGCGTAACAGCTGAGAGAAAACAAGATAACAGTATACACGTGGTACTAGTACATCATCAAGAGGCGTAAACTAGGCGTAAACTAGAGGTGTGTGCTAGAAACGTCACTGATAGGTGACGCAAATGGGTGGCACCAAGGGGTGGTGCTAACAGAATGTTGCAATGTCAGCAGAAATCGGAAAGCTTGGATGCGCGCGCAGCTGCATGACGTGTGATAGACGGGGTGCAGGGGACTTGACATTTACACTGACGGAAAGAGACAGAAGTCTGGCATGTCAGATCAACTTGTGCTTCTATCATATCTGATATCTGATGTTTAGGAACTAAGCTATCTGGGCGGAAAGGTCTCTAGAGCAGAAGCTATTCTATACTTGCTGTGAGTGCGTGTATAAGCGCCTGAGTGTCTGTATGAGAAGCGTGGGGGCATGGGGCCTTCCATGGAAGCATGGCAACAGAGGCTATGAATTACTTGCATAGAGACAGGTCGGCCCTTTAGCCCTGCAGCTGGGGAAGGATGTTTACTGAAACTAGCAGGCTGGAATGTATCTTCGGGGAGGAAAACAGATAACTCGAAGGTTATAGTCAATCTTGGCAGGCAGCAGGCTGAGCTGAGCACGGAGGGCCGCGCTAGAAGTAAGTCAGAGTTCACGGGTACGGGGGCTGCTTGGGCAGGGGCCCTCGCAGTCAGAAGCCAGAAAAGAGGCTCGGTGGCAGAGATTCAGGGCCTACTTTCAGCCAGGCTGAAAAATGTAGGAGTACACTTCAAAAAGACGTTGGCATAGCATACTTAGGAACGGACCATCAAACCCATTCATGGTGGGTCTGAAAGAGGACAAGTTAACGTTGGACGCAAATGTATTTGCGTCTTCATAGCTGATACAGGAGGGAAGTTACATGCACTTTTAACTCGTACATGGAGTCGGTGGGGTACTCGCTAGGGAACACAACATGACCATAAAATTTATATTACCTCATTCCCTCCTTGTTCCCTACGGACCCTTCATGATATATCGATCCTCATAAATCGATCGGTTTGTTCTTGTAACATTATATGTTCGTCTTTCTTTCTTTGACTGTTTGAGAGGCAACTGGAATGCTCAATGCAGGATGTGGCACACAGTCCACATATCGCTGGCCCACACTGCAGGCACAGGCAACAACTGAATACTATAACAAGGCCAATGCCTAGGAAGGATAAGATCTTCCATCCCCAAGCTGTTAACGTAGTCCAGAACCAACCGGACCAAGTCCAGGTGCCTGGATTCTGATGTATCTGATTTGCAATTTTATGTAAACGGGTGATAGCTTGATAGACAGATGGTGCATTTTGTGGAATGAAAACACAGCAACTTGACCCGATGACCTTACAGGCTCCACCTCTATCTGCCAAGATGACGTCAATCACAAGACGATTTTGAAGGACAACAGTCCGTATAGCAGACTGCTCCTCTGTTAAGTTACCTAGAGCGGAGGCAGTTTCATTCACTACTGCTTCAAGTGTTCTCGTTAATCTGCGTATTAATTTACTGTTTTGGACAGGTCCTAGGAAGAAAAAGAATCCTTTATTGAAATCAGTGTACTGTTCCCATGCCGTTTCTGTGTAGTCGACAAGGGGAATATCTCTTTTGGGTCTATTCGGTGTTAGATTCGTATTTCTATGGTAATCAGGGGGAGCTAGAAAAACAGGTGGCAGAAGGAATGCAATGTAACAGGTACCATCCCAATCTGGAGGTAGGCTAATGTATGCGGTATGACCACAAACAAAGTAAGAATGACTCGTAGCTTTAAAGGACGATTTACCATGGTCACTGAACTCGACCACAGTAGTGCATTTACTATGACCTACGTGTACTGAACCTTTCTTGCTAACACATAATTCACCTGTGACTGGTAATACTAACATATGGGGCAAAACTGGAGCAGCTTCAGATTCAACAGTAAGGATCATAAGGCTAATTGTGTAATTACCTAATCCATATACTTCGTTTTCTAGATCAGTTCCTATTCGAGTGGGAAGTCCCTCTTTATCAGGATAACAGACGTTGAGCAGGACTAAGTTCAAGTTTCCCCAAACCCAGCCCCCATCGAAAACAGCAATATCAGGATCTAAAGAATTAATTATTTTAAACCATGCTCCACAGGAGCCATTGTGAGTGAATGGGTACGGAAAGAGGGGCAGAGCTCCCTTATAATTCTGATAGGGAGGGAGTCGGCCACATATCCAACAGTCGGTAGCATTGTTTGTCTGATGGGAATGGTGTAACATACTAATGAATGTATTGTTGCGCAGCGCAAGTCTGTAAGAGAGTTCATGTGCAGGAAGTTCACTAAAAGTGTGTTCAGCAGAGACATTGTAAGCAGATTGTTCACGCCTGAAAATAGGCCAGTATATAGGTAGCAGAATGCTGGCAATAATAATTAGAATACTTAGAAAAAACATTATTAACAACGTCACTATACAGTGACTACGCAGTGATTTACAGTATGTACGCTTCTTTTCTTCTCTCTCTCTATCTCGATCTAGGGGATACATGTCAGAAACTATTTAACCGATTCACCTAGGGGAGGACTTAAACAATTAAACTGTCTGACTTGCTAGATCGGAGTTTCATTCGGTAGAGTTCTTGGGGAGTCTTTTCTCGTTCGGCAACGGTAAAATCCTTCGTCTCAACACAGTCTTTGGTGGGGGTGGACGAGTCAGAGTCCTGTTTCAGTCCGTTTTTTAGTTCATTGCATAGTTTGATGTGACTCGTGTGGACCCACCCCTTTCTCCCCTCGATTTTCACAGCGGTCCTGGTGGTAAGCAGAACGGTCTTTGGAGACTTCCAGCGGGGCTCCAGCGGACTTTTCCGGTCGAAATTCCGGACGAGTACCAGGTCCCCTGGACGGACCTCATGCGCCTTTACATCGGTATTGTCGGGGAAAGCTGCGGCAACCTGTGAACGACATGATTGGAGTGCAGACATCAAGGAGGCAAGGTAATCTGTCAACATGTTACAATCAACATCAGTGATCTTTTTCGGAACGGGCGTCCCCCACATATTCGGTGGTCTGCCAAAGACCACTTCGTACGGGGATAGCCCTGATCTTGAGTGGGCGACCATTCTCATGTAGAATAGTGCCACGGGCAGGGCGACTATCCAGTCGACCCCTTTTTCTTGACAGATCTTGGCAAGACGGATTTTTAGTGTCTGATTATGCCTTTCTACAAGGCCAGCTGCTTCGGGATGTCGGACACAGTGGAACCTCCACTGATATCCTAGTAAGAGGGAAACTTGTCTCATCAACTCGGACGAGAACGGCTGTCCGTTATCTGAATACACGACACGGGGCAAACCGTACCGTGGGAAGAATTCACGAACCAACTGTCTGGCAGTGGTCGGAGCAGTGTAGTCTGGGACTGGGTATGCTTCGGTCCAACGGGACAGAGCACAAACAATTACAAGGACATACTTAAATCCTCTACAGCTATTCATCTGGATATAATCCATCTGGAGGACTTCAAAAGGGTGATCGGGAGGATGGAATCCACCTTGCTCAACAGGGACGCTTTTACCTGGATTGAACTGACAACAGATCATGCAAGTACGCACTTTCTGTTTTGCTGCTGCTCGTAAGTGTTTGTTGTACCAGAGATTCTGTAAACTGTCTAACATCGCCTTCTCTCCTAGATGGGCCGGGCTATGTGCTGTATTTATCATGACCTGAACCATTGAGTCGGGGAGAAACCATATAGATTTTCCCTTCGTCACCCAACCTTGATCTGTCTGAATCCCTCCTAGTTCAGTCCATTTCTTTATCTCCTCTGGAGTAGCATGCGTCTGGATGTCAATTACATCTAGGGCGGGATCTCTAACTGCCATACACTGTGTCTGTACTATTGTCTTTGTCACATCAGTAGTCTGGGTGTGAGTCAATGCTGTATGTTTTGCTGTCTGGTCTGCCAGGTCGTTACCCTGGGAAACAGAATCTGTGACTTTAGTATGTGCCTTACACTTCATGACTGATATGCCCGAGGGCAAATGTATTGCTTCTAACAGTGCTTGAATGAGGGGGCCATGTTGTATCTTGGCCCCATGAGAAGTCAGAAAACCTCGTTCTTGCCAGAGGACTCCGAAGTCGTGTACAACTCCGAAGGCATAGCGGGAATCTGTGTATATGTTAACATTTCTGTTCTTGGCTAAAATGCAAGCTCGGGTCAGAGCGATGAGCTCTGCTGCTTGAGCAGACAGTGTGTCAATACGATGTGTTTCTTTAATTTCAGTTTCAGTGGTCACGGCATACGCGGCCACTAATTCTCCTGTACTTGTTCTCATGCATGAACCATCCACATAAAGTGTCAGGTCTGGATTTGTCAATGGGACATCTGTTAAGTCTCGTCTAGGCTTAGTTACTGCATTAATTATTTCTATACAATCATGCGGAGCTGGATCTGTCATAACTGTAGGTAACAGTGTTGCTGGGTTCAGGATGCTGCAACGTCTGATTTCTATGTGTGGCTGGAATAGTGTTAATTCATAACCTGTCAGTCGTGCTATAGTTAAGTGTTGAGTCTGGGTTCTGTTTAACAAAACCTCTACAGAATGTGGTACTTGGACTGTTAACTGATGACCTAAAACAATTGAATCACTTTGTCTTATTGCTAACGCTGTTGCTGCTACTGACTTTAAGCACGCAGGGAGTGCTTGAGCTACTGAATCCAATGTACTAGAAAAATAAGCACAAGGCTTATGTGAACCTGCTTGATCTTGAGTGAGGACAGACAACGCTGTGCCATCACGTTCTGTAACAAAAAGTGTAAACGGTTTGCTGTAACATGGTGTCGCTAAAACTGGTGCTTGGCATAAAACTTTCTTTAATTCCTCAAAAGCTTGTGTATGTTCCTGAGTCCAAGGGAGGGCAGTCGAAGTCGCTGCCTCCTGTGTCGTTAACTGGATGAGTGGTTTAGCTAGAAATGCATACTGGGGAATCCATTGTCTGCAGTACGAGGTGAGGCCTATGAAGGCCCGCACTTCCTTTTGTGTCTTGGGTTGCGGCATGTTCACAATTAACTGAATGCGATCGGGAGTGAGCTGTCTCCCCACTTTGGACAGCAAGTGACCCAAGTACACAACTTGCTGAACACAGAATTGTAGCTTCGAAGGAGACACCTTGTGTCCCTTGTCGGCCAGGAAATGTAAAACTGTCAATGATGCTTTTTCACATTCGGGCTCACTTCGTGCGGTGATCAGCAGATCATCGACGTATTGTAGTAAAGCGGTGTTAACTGGCATTTGAATACAATCTAGTTGTCTCTTCAGTGCTTGACTATAGATGCTGGGGCTTTCTGTGAATCCTTGAGGTGCGCGCGAAAATTTGAAACTGCGTCCATTTAAACAGAATCCGAAGAGATATTGGCTCTCTGGATCAATAGGCACGCTGAAGAAGGCGTTCTTGAGATCAATTACAGTAAAGAACGTTGCTTCTGAATCAATAGCAGTCAAGAGAGATGATATATCGGGGACCACAGGATACTGTGGGATAATGCATTTATTCAATTCTCGAAGATCAATCACCAGCCGATATACTGGCGGTGCATTGGGATCAGTACGTTTAAGAATCGGAATGATGGGTGAATTACAGATATTGGAGTCGGTTTCGACGACCACTCCTTGGGCAATGAGCTCTTCAATGATTTTCAGTAAAGCCACTACAGCATCTGGTGGTAACTTGTATTGTCTGATTCTTGGTAATACAACACCTGCCTTGAGTGTAACGCGGTATGGTGTAATGTGCATACATCCTACATCAGTTGGGCCTTTTGCCCACAAGTAATCAGGTACATTTTTCAATCTGACGTCAAACTCACGAAGGACGTAATGACCCTTGAAATCCCGCAGAAAGAGTCTAACTCCCTCCGGGGAGCAGCATATTATAGCTCCTAGAGCCTTCAGTGTTTTAATTCCTAACAGATTTTCCGGACATGATTTTGTTAGTAACAGGTCTGTAACGCGTGATAATGGACCCACAGCCAGGGGAACTGGTTCTGATACTTCATTTACAATAGGCTGTCCTGAAAAACCAAGGGAAACATTTTGTGAGCCTGAGAGGGGTGCCCCTGGAACTTCGTCATGACTTATTGTAGTGCGACTTGCCCCTGTGTCAATTAAAAACTTTCTATCTTTCCCCAATACTTGACTGTGTACATAAGGACCTTCTTGATCTACAGGAATCTCGATAAGAGGCAAGCCACCTTCCCTCTCTAGGCTGTTTCATGTATATCGGGAATATTCGGGGTAAGCAGACTGGGCATACTGGTACATCTGTTGTGAGACTTGCTGAGTTGCAGCAATGGGCTGTGGCTGTGGTACTGCTACGGTCTGTGCTGTCTGTGCAGATGCATGCATAGGCTGTGTATTCTGTGTAGACTGATGCTGGTTATGGTCTTGTCTAGGCGGATGCGGTCTTTCTTTAGTTTTACCTGTCGCTATGTTATGTTTCAGAACTGCACATTCGTGTACGTAGTGACCTGGCTGTTTGCAATAATTGCATGTCCCTTTAACAGGAGCTGCAGTGTGACTTGTCTGGGTCGTACCTTTTCTGTGACTGTCGGATGGGACCGTCTGAGCTACTAACATTTTCATTTTCGTGTCTTTCATACGTTTCTGTTCCTGATCTTGTTCTTCCCTAATTCTATTCTGGTGATATTGTAACATTTGTAACATCTGGGATGGCGTATTTGCTTGCCATGTACTCTCGACCTTATACACTCTATTTTTAACTAACGGTAGGGAATTCTCGACTAACTTTGATACAAAAAGATGTGGGTACGACTCGCTACTTGGCTGGAGGCCACTATTGATAATAAAACATTTCTCGAATCTTGAATAAAAGTCGCTAGTATCTTCATCTTGTTTCTGTTTACAGGACGAGATTGCGTCCCAGTCTTCTTTTCTAGTTGTCAATAATCTGGGCAGGACCTGTACTATCAAACCTGGTAATGCTTTAGTTTTGTCCCCAAGGCCTAACCCTGGAATCCGTTTTTTCTCTTCGTCTTCTATTTCTGCCCAGGCAATCTTTGTGTCTCCCACCTCCCATTCCTTTTCTTTCAGTTTCTCGAATATCCCCGTAGGCAGTAATACTTTCAACATTTTCATGATATCATCATACGTGTAGTCTCCCATCAGTAACATATCTTTGAGTTCTCTATGAAAACCTGCAGGGTCTTTATCATGGCACGGGACTAATTTCTTCATTTCTAACAGTTCTAATTTAGTCAGAGGCGTGTGTACATACACGCGTCTCAAAACCTTGTCCTCACCCATAACAGGGTGTACTTCTCGTAAGGGGTTCTGACTTTCAATACCACCCCCGCACTGCATATGGTACATTTTCCTCTCTGGAGGTGGGGCGGGAACATATTCAGAACTTACAAAGGTATCATATCTGCGTCGTTGTTCTAGAATTATTTGAACTAATTTAGTACTTAAGCCTCTCCATCTATCCATCAATAGTGCTTCCAGTGTCTCGTGTAAGGGACCTGGATCGGAATAATGTTTTCTGTATTTGATGAGAAGGTGCTGGATCATGTATACACCTGCTAATTTCTGTTCGTCGGGGGAGAGGTTCAAAAATGTCTGTGCTACGGTATCATCATTATATATGTCGGCATTCTCGGCCCATGATACAGCTGATCGGGCTAGTTCTTGTTCATCCATGGAATTGAGTACATGGTACCCAACTCGATCTCGAAGCCTTTTATCAGTCTCCTGGAACTGATGCTCAGCAGAATTCGGATTCGTTAAGGCAGAGAAGAAAACTCTCTTGCTCTCCGGACGGACACCTTTCCTAAGGTAGTTTCCCCTACCTACATATGCTATAATGTCTGTAGACTTTCCTGATGTCTCATCTTCATTTTCTTCCTTGGAGGAAGTTTTATCAGTTGCTTCTTGATGCGCAGTTAATACTGCCTTTCTTATTTTCTGGGACATAGCGGCTATGCAAGTCCCCTTGTCATGTTTTGCTTCGGCTATATTTTGGCCCCACTTGTTCAATACGTCTAATTCACTCTGATCTGTTCCAGGCCTGTCTCGTTCTCTTATTACACAATTAATGAAGAATCGTAATATCTGTTTTTGAATGTCTACTTTCTGTTTATACATGGCAGCTTGGACACTGTCGGGGTCTTTCCCTGTCTGTATGAATTTGTATAGTCTGTCGAGGGCTTCCTGCATTCCCACACAGCATAACAAGCTGTCGGTGGCTGATCTTAAGCGCAGTGATGCTAATACCATTAGATCGTCTGTTCCGGGTACTGGATCATATCTGCAGAATGACATCCTATCTTTCAATGCCTCAAGCCGGGATGTGTAGTGGGGAGACTGGAAAGGATTCTGTGTGTCCTTTAAATGCAATCTGTGTGTCGGTGGCGGGGTCTGTAGACCCGCTGTCGTACCTCCTGAGGCGGATGCTTGGGCATTATCTCTCCGCGGAGTCTGTATCTGAACGTGAATCTGTTGAACTTGTTGTTTAGGTGGATCAGGCAAACGTGGTTTTGGTAGGTTAGTTTTGAGTAGGGGAAGTGGCGGGGCTGGCGGAACAGGAGAAGTCTGTTGTGGTACCGGCGGAACGTGACCTGGGGGTGGAGTACCACCCCCGTCCCTGTCTGCAGGCAGTGCGCGAACAGGCAGATTGGTGTAAGCTGGTGCTACATCATCTAGATAGGAATTTAGGAATATGTCTTTAGTAGTCTTGTGCATTACTTTAGTTGGAACCAATGGTGACGGCAAATTTTTCGGTATTTCTGAGATGGCGTCAGGGGTACCTTCGGCCAAAAGATACATGTTGTTCACTTGGCTAGTTTGGGTGCGAATGAGGTAATATAAATTTTTTCCGTAATATTTCTTCTACCTTTATGATGCACTCGGCATCCCATGTTCCATTAACTGGCCATCGATATCTTTCCTCTAGGTGCTTGGTATAATCGGTCCATAACTCTAGATACAGGATGGCGTCTATGCCATGTTTATTGTACATAAAATTACCTGGAGTGTCCCTAGGGGGGATTGGAATCTCTTCCTCTAACATCCCTTTCCTAGTCCCTATCTGCCTTAACTTGTTGAAAAACGGCATTGTGCCTACTTGATACTGAAATGCTTGATCCTTGGTACTTAATGTCGACTGTAACTATTTATACAAGAAAACACAATAATGCACAAAAACAATCACATTCATACCACGACATTAATCACATGAAACATTTAAAGACATAGCTAACTTCCCCCCTACTCTGAATGTACCGCTCAACGATACAGATACACTGCTGTAACAGTGCAGAAATTCGGAATACTTTATATACTGCTAAACAGTACAGATACACTGCCTAAAAACAGTGCAGACCGGACTTGCGTACCCAAACCCGTCTAGATACGACCCAGCAATGGTACTCACCGGGAAGCACGGAAAACAGAAGGCCTCGGAAAACTCGACTGGACTCGGCTCGGAACTTCGGAAAACTTCGGAAAACTTCGGAAAACTTCGGAAAACTTCGGAAAACTTCGGAAACCTGGTGGGCCTCTTCACACCTCGGACCTTGCTTCTTTCGGCTGGGCTCTGGTCGGGATCCTCCGCACTCCTCACCGCCTCGTCTGGGCACTGATTGCAGTCTTCGTCACCTCCGTGTGTCAGAGGGGGATGCAGGAAGTCCTGCCAGTACACGTGTAGTCCGTCTAACTGATGGCAGGGGACACGGATTGCAACGCACCTTCCGGCGCGTGAGGTGGGGGAGGGGTCCCTATTCGGGCGCCAAAATGATGTAAATAATTAATTTACTCTCTTAATTTCTATGCAGGTAAGTACTTAATTAATGATAACTCAATCAGAATGAAGGAAAACAGAGTCCGTGGTGTAAGAGTTTCTAAGGGTTTTATTCCTCATAAAGGAATCAGGATATCATGTTCTGACCACCACACAGGGTGTCAGAAGGGATAGATGAGCGCGCTCACGTTTATTGACAATACATAGCTTATATACTTGATTTACATCATAATGTTCAATGTAAGAGGCGTAACAGCTGAGAGAAAACAAGATAACAGTATACACGTGGTACTAGTACATCATCAAGAGGCGTAAACTAGGCGTAAACTAGAGGTGTGTGCTAGAAACGTCACTGATAGGTGACGCAAATGGGTGGCACCAAGGGGTGGTGCTAACAGAATGTTGCAATGTCAGCAGAAATCGGAAAGCTTGGATGCGCGCGCAGCTGCATGACGTGTGATAGACGGGGTGCAGGGGACTTGACATTTACACTGACGGAAAGAGACAGAAGTCTGGCATGTCAGATCAACTTGTGCTTCTATCATATCTGATATCTGATGTTTAGGAACTAAGCTATCTGGGCGGAAAGGTCTCTAGAGCAGAAGCTATTCTATACTTGCTGTGAGTGCGTGTATAAGCGCCTGAGTGTCTGTATGAGAAGCGTGGGGGCATGGGGCCTTCCATGGAAGCATGGCAACAGAGGCTATGAATTACTTGCATAGAGACAGGTCGGCCCTTTAGCCCTGCAGCTGGGGAAGGATGTTTACTGAAACTAGCAGGCTGGAATGTATCTTCGGGGAGGAAAACAGATAACTCGAAGGTTATAGTCAATCTTGGCAGGCAGCAGGCTGAGCTGAGCACGGAGGGCCGCGCTAGAAGTAAGTCAGAGTTCACGGGTACGGGGGCTGCTTGGGCAGGGGCCCTCGCAGTCAGAAGCCAGAAAAGAGGCTCGGTGGCAGAGATTCAGGGCCTACTTTCAGCCAGGCTGAAAAATGTAGGAGTACACTTCAAAAAGACGTTGGCATAGCATACTTAGGAACGGACCATCAAACCCATTCATGGTGGGTCTGAAAGAGGACAAGTTAACGTTGGACGCAAATGTATTTGCGTCTTCATAGCTGATACAGGAGGGAAGTTACATGCACTTTTAACTCGTACATGGAGTCGGTGGGGTACTCGCTAGGGAACACAACATGACCATAAAATTTATATTACCTCAGGAGGGTAGATAAGTTGGAGAGTAGATTTGGAGTTGGAGGGTGGAGTTGGAGTTGGAGCGTAGATTTGGAGTTGGAGGGTGGATTCGGAGTTGGGAGGTTGATTTGGAGTTGGAGGGTGGATTTGGAGTTGGGGGTGGAGTTGTAGGATGGAGGGTGGAGTTGGAGGGTGGATTTGGATTTGGAGGGTGGAGTTGGAGGGTGGATTTGGAGTTAGAGGGTGGATTTGGAGTTGAAGGGTGGAGTTGGAGGGCGGAGTTGGAGGGTGGATTCGGAGGATAGAGTTGGGGGTGGATTAGGAGTTGCAGGGTACATTTGGAGTTGGAGGGTCGATTTGGAGTTGGAGGGTGGATTTGCAGTTGGAGGGTGGAGTTGGAGGGTGGATTTGGAAATGGAGGGTGGAGTTGGAGGGTGGAGTTGGAGTTAGAGGGTGTATTTGGAGTTGGAGGGTGGATTTGGAGTTAGAAGGTGGATTTGGAGTTTGAGGGTAGATTTAGAGTTGGAGGGTGGATTTAGAGTTGCAGGGTCGATTTGGAGTTGGAGGGTGGATTTGGAGTTGGAGGGTGGATTTGAAGTTGGAGGGTGGATTTGGAGTTGGAGGGTGGATTTGGAGGGTGGATTTGGAGTTGGAGTGTCGATTTGGAGTTGGAGGGAGGATTTGGATTTGGAGGGTCGAGTTGGAGGGTTGAGTTGGAGTTGGAGGGAGTATTTTGAATTGTAGGGTTGAGTTAGAGTTGTAGGATGGAGTTGGAGTTGGAGGGTGGATTTAAAGTTGGAGGGTTGAGTAGGAGGGTGGCTTTGGAGTTGGAGGGTGGATTTGGAGGGTTGAGTTGGAGAGTGGATTTGGAGTTGTAGGGAGGATTTGGAGTTGGAGGGTGGAGTTGGAGGGTGGAATTAGAGGGTGGAGTTGGAGGGTGATTCGGAGTTAGAGGGTGGATTTAGAGTAGGAGGGTGGAGTTGGAGGGTGGATTAGGAGTTTGAGGGTGGATTTGGAGTTGGAGGGTGGAGATTGAGTTGGAGGGTGGAGTTGGAGTTGGAGGGTAGATTTGGAGTTGGAGGGTGGATTTGGAGTTGGAAGGTTGATTTGGAGTTGGAGGGTGGATTTGGAGTTGGGGGGTGAAGTTGTAGGATGGAGGGTGGAGTTGGGGGTGGATTTGGAGTTGGAGGGTGGAGTTGGAGGGTGGATTTGGAGTTAGAGGGTCGATTTGGAGTTGAAGGGTGGAGTTGGAGGGTGGAGTTGGAGGGTGGATTCGGAGGGTAGAGTTGGGGGTGGATTAGGAGTTACAGGGTACATTTGGAGTTGGAGGGTCGATTTGGAGTTGGAGGGTGGATTTGGAGTTGGAGGGTAGATTTGAAGTTGGAGGGTGGATTTGAAGTTAGAGGGTGGATTTGGAGTTGGAGGGTGGATTTGGAGGGTTGAGTTGGAGAGTGGATTTGGAGTTGGAGGGAGGATTTGGAGTTGGAGGGCTGAGTTGGTGGATGGAATTGGAGGGTGGAGTTGGAGGGTAATTTGGAGTTGGAGGGTGGATTTAGAGTAGGAGGGTGGAGTTGGAGGGTGGATTTGGAGTTTGAGGGTGGATTTGGAGTTGGAGGGTAGAGTTAGAGTTGGAGGGTGGATTTGGAGTTGGAGGGTGGAGTTGGAGGGTGGAGGTGAAGTTGGAGGTTGGAGGGTGGATTTTGAGTTGGAGGGTGGAGTTGGAGGGTGGATCTGGAGTTGGAGGGTAGATAAGTTGGAGAGTAGATTTGGAGTTGGAGGGTGGAGTTGGAGTTGGAGCGTAGATTTGGAGTTGGAGGGTGGATTCGGAGTTGGGAGGTTGATTTGGAGTTGGAGGGTGGATTTGGAGTTGGGGGTGGAGTTGTAGGATGGAGGGTGGAGTTGGAGGGTGGATTTGGATTTGGAGGGTGGAGTTGGAGGGTGGATTTGGAGTTAGAGGGTGGATTTGGAGTTGAAGGGTGGAGTTGGAGGGCGGAGTTGGAGGGTGGATTCGGAGGATAGAGTTGGGGGTGGATTAGGAGTTGCAGGGTACATTTGGAGTTGGAGGGTCGATTTGGAGTTGGAGGGTGGATTTGCAGTTGGAGGGTGGAGTTGGAGGGTGGATTTGGAAATGGAGGGTGGAGTTGGAGGGTGGAGTTGGAGTTAGAGGGTGTATTTGGAGTTGGAGGGTGGATTTGGAGTTAGAAGGTGGATTTGGAGTTTGAGGGTAGATTTAGAGTTGGAGGGTGGATTTAGAGTTGCAGGGTCGATTTGGAGTTGGAGGGTGGATTTGGAGTTGGAGGGTGGATTTGAAGTTGGAGGGTGGATTTGGAGTTGGAGGGTGGATTTGGAGGGTGGATTTGGAGTTGGAGTGTCGATTTGGAGTTGGAGGGAGGATTTGGATTTGGAGGGTCGAGTTGGAGGGTTGAGTTGGAGTTGGAGGGAGTATTTTGAATTGTAGGGTTGAGTTAGAGTTGTAGGATGGAGTTGGAGTTGGAGGGTGGATTTAAAGTTGGAGGGTTGAGTAGGAGGGTGGCTTTGGAGTTGGAGGGTGGATTTGGAGGGTTGAGTTGGAGAGTGGATTTGGAGTTGTAGGGAGGATTTGGAGTTGGAGGGTGGAGTTGGAGGGTGGAATTAGAGGGTGGAATTAGAGGGTGGAGTTGGAGGGTGATTCGGAGTTAGAGGGTGGATTTAGAGTAGGAGGGTGGAGTTGGAGGGTGGATTAGGAGTTTGAGGGTGGATTTGGAGTTGGAGGGTGGAGATTGTGTTGGAGGGTGGATTTGGAGTTGGAGGGTGGAGTTGGAGGGTGGAGGTGGAGTTGGAGGTTGGAGGGTGGATTTTGAGTTTGGAGGGTGGAGTTGGAGGGTGGATTTGGAGTTGGAGGGTAGATAAGTTGGAGGGTAGATTTGGAGTTGGAGGGTGGAGTTGGAGTTGGAGGGTAGATTTGGAGTTGGAGGGTGCATTTGGAGTTGGAAGGTTGATTTGGAGTTGGAGGGTGGACTTGGAGTTGGGGGGTGGAGTTGTAGGATGGAGGGTGGAGTTGGAGGGTGGATTTGGAGTTGGAGGGTAGAGTTGGAGGGTGAATTTGGAGTTAGAGGGTGGATTTGGAGTTGAAGGGTGGAGTTGGAGGGCAGAGTTGGAGGGTGGATTTGGAGGGTAGAGTTGGGGGTGGATTAGGAGTTGCAGGGTACATTTGGAGTTGGAGGGTCGATTTGGAGTTGGAGGGTGGATTTGGAGTTGGAGGGTGGAGTTGGAGGGTGGATTTGGAATTGGAGGGTGGAGTTGGAGGATGGAGTTGGAGTTAGAGGGTGGATTTGGAGTTGGAGGGTGGATTTGGAGTTAGAAGGTGGATTTGGAGTTTGAGGGTAGATTTAGAGTTGGAGGGTGGATTTAGAGTTGCAGGGTCGATTTGGAGTTGGAGGGTGGATTTGGAGTTGGAGGGTGGATTTGAAGTTGAAGGGTGGATTTGGAGTTGGAGGGTGGATTTGGAGGGTTGATTTGGAGTTGGAGTGTCGATTTGGAGTTGGAGGGTGGAGTTGGAGGGTGGAGTTGGAGTTGGAGGGAGGATTTGGAGTTGGAGGGTCGAGTTGGAGGGTTGAGTTGGAGTTGGAGGGAGTATTTGGAATTGTAGGGTTGAGTTAGAGCTGTAGGATGGATTTGGAGTTGGAGGGTGGATTTAGAGTTGGAGGGTTGAGTAGGAGTGTGGATTTGGAGTTGGAGGGTGGATTTGGAGGGTTGAGTTGGAGAGTGGATTTGGAGTTGTAGGGAGGATTTAGAGTTGGAGGGTGGAATTAGAGGGTGGAGTTGGAGGGTGATTTGGAGTTGGAGGGTGATTTAGAGTAGGAGGGTGGAGTTGGAGGGTGGATTTGGAGTTTGAGGGTGGATTTGGAGTTGGAGGGTGGAGTTAGAGTTGGAGGGTGGATTTGGAGTTGGAGGGTGGAGTTGGAGGGTGGAGGTGGAGTTGGAGGTTGGAGTTGGAGGGTGTATTTGGAGTTGGAGGGTGGATTTAGAATTGGAGGGTAGAGTTGGAGTTGGAGGGTGGAGTTGGAGATTGAAGTTGGAGGGTGGATTTGGAGTTGGAGAGTGGATTTGGAGTTGGAGGGTGGATAAGTTGGAGGGTAGATTTGGCGTTGGAGGGTGGATTTAGAGTAGGAGGGTGGAGTTGGAGGGTGGATTTGGAGTTTGAGGGTGGATTTGGTATTGGAGGGTAGAGTTGGAGTTGGAGGGTGGAGTTGGAGATTGGAGTTGGAGGTTGGATTTGGAGTTGGAGGGTGGAGTTGGAGGGTGGATTTGGAGTTGGAGGGTGGATAAGTTGGAGGGTAGATTTGGAGTTGGAGAGTGGAGTTGGAGTTGGAGGGTAGATTTGGAGTTGGAGGGTGGATTTGGAGTTGGAAGGTTGATTTGGAGTTGGAGGGTGGATTTGGAGTTGGGGGGTGGAGTTGTAGGATGGAGGGTGGAGTTGGGGGTGGATTTGGAGTTGGAGGGTGGAGTTGGAGGGTGGATTTGGAGTTAGAGGGTCGATTTGGAGTTGAAGGGTGGAGTTGGAGGGTGGAGTTGGAGGGTGGATTCGGAGGGTAGAGTTGGGGGTGGATTAGGAGTTACAGGGTACATTTGGAGTTGGAGGGTCGATTTGGAGTTGGAGGGTGGATTTGGAGGGTAGATTTGAAGTTGGAGGGTGGATTTGGAGTTAGAGGGTGGATTTGGAGTTGGAGGGTGGATTTGGAGGGTTGAGTTGGAGAGTGGATTTGGAGTTGTTGGGAGGATTTGGAGTTGGAGGGTGGAGTTGGAGGGTGGAATTAGAGGGTGGAATTAGAGGGTGGAGTTGGAGGGTGATTCGGAGTTAGAGGGTGGATTTAGAGTAGGAGGGTGGAGTTGGAGGGTGGATTAGGAGTTTGAGGGTGGATTTGGAGTTGGAGGGTGGAGATTGAGTTGGAGGGTGGAGTTGGAGTTGGAGGGTAGATTTGGAGTTGGAGGGTGGATTTGGAGTTGGAAGGTTGATTTGGAGTTGGAGGGTGGATTTGGAGTTGGGGGGTGAAGTTGTAGGATGGAGGGTGGAGTTGGGGGTGGATTTGGAGTTGGAGGGTGGAGTTGGAGGGTGGATTTGGAGTTAGAGGGTCGATTTGGAGTTGAAGGGTGGAGTTGGAGGGTGGAGTTGGAGGGTGGATTCGGAGGGTAGAGTTGGGGGTGGATTAGGAGTTACAGGGTACATTTGGAGTTGGAGGGTCGATTTGGAGTTGGAGGGTGGATTTGGAGTTGGAGGGTAGATTTGAAGTTGGAGGGTGGATTTGGAGTTAGAGGGTGGATTTGGAGTTGGAGGGTGGATTTGGAGGGTTGAGTTGGAGAGTGGATTTGGAGTTGTAGGGAGGATTTGGAGTTGGAGGGTGGAGTTGGAGGGTGGAATTAGAGGGTGGAGTTGGAGGGTGATTCAGAGTTAGAGGGTGGATTTAGAGTAGGAGGGTGGAGTTGGAGGGTGGATTAGGAGTTTGAGGGTGGATTTGGAGTTGGAGGGTGGAGATTGAGTTGGAGGGTGGATTTGGAGTTAGAGGGTGGAGTTGGAGGGTGGAGGTGGAGTTGGAGGTTGGAGGGTGGATTTTGAGTTGGAGGGTGGATTTGGAGTTGGAGGGCAGATAAGTTGGAGGGTAGATTTGGAGTTGGAGGGTGGAGTTGGAGTTGGAGGGTAGATTTGGAGTTGGAGGGTGGATTTGGAGTTGGAAGGTTGATTTGGAGTTGGAGGGTGGACTTGGAGTTGGGGGGTGGAGTTGTAGGATGGAGGGTGGAGTTGGAGGGTGGATTTGGAGTTGGAGGGTAGAGTTGGAGGGTGAATTTGGAGTTAGAGGGTGGATTTGGAGTTGAAGGGTGGAGTTGGAGGGCGGAGTTGGAGGGTGGATTTGGAGGGTAGAGTTGGGGGTGGATTAGGAGTTGCAGGGTACATTTGGAGTTGGAGGGTCGATTTGGAGTTGGAGGGTGGATTTGGAGTTGGAGGGTGGAGTTGGAGGGTGGATTTGGAATTGGAGGGTGGAGTTGGAGGATGGAGTTGGAGTTAGAGGGTGGATTTGGAGTTGGATGGTGGATTTGGAGTTAGAAGGTGGATTTGGAGTTTGAGGGTAGATTTAGAGTTGGAGGGTGGATTTAGAGTTGCAGGGTCGATTTGGAGTTGGAGGGTGGATTTGGAGTTGGAGGGTGGATTTGAAGTTGAAGGGTGGATTTGGAGTTGGAGGGTAGATTTGGAGTTGGAGGGTGGATTTGGAGTTTGAAGGTTGATTTGGAGTTGGAGGGTGGATTTGGAGTTGGGGGTGGAGTTGTAGGATGGAGGGTGGAGTTGGAGGGTGGATTTGGAGTTGGAGGGTGGAGTTGGAGGGTGCATTTGGAGTTAGACGGTGGATTTGGAGTTGAAGGGTGGAGTTGGAGGGCGGAGTTGGAGGGTGGATTCGGAGGTTAGAGTTGGGGGTGGATTAGGAGTTGCAGGGTACATTTGGAGTTGGAGGGTCGATTTGGAGTTGGAGGGTGGATTTGGAGTTGGAGGGTGGAGTTGGAGGGTGGATTTGGAATTGGAGGGTGGAGTTGGAGGGTGGAGTTGGAGTTAGAGGGTGTATTTGGAGTTGGAGGGTGGATTTGGAGTTAGAAGGTGGATTTGGAGTTTGAGGGTAGATTTAGTATTGGAGGGTGGATTTAGAGTTGCAGGGTCGATTTGGAGTTGGAGAGTGGATTTGGAGTTGGAGGGTGGATTTGAAGTTGGAGTGTGGATTTGGAGTTGGAGAGTGGATTTGGAGTTGTAGGGTGGTTTTGGAGGGTGATTTGAAGTTGGAGGGTGGATTCCGAGTAGGAGGGTGGAGTTGGAGGGTGGATTTGGAGTTGGAGGATGGATTTGGAGTTTGAGAGGGGATTTGGAGTTGGAGGGTGGAGTTAGAGTTGGAGGGTAGATTTGGAGTTGGAGGGTGGAGTTGGAGGGTGGAGTTGGAGTTGGAGGTTGGAGTTGGAGGGTGGATTTGGAGTTGGAGGGTGGATTTGGAATTGGAGGGTAGAGTTAGAGTTGGAGGGTGGAGTTGGAGATTGGAGTTGGAGGGTGTATTTGGAGTTGAAGAGTGGAGTTGGAGTTGGAGGGTGGATTTGGAGTTGGAGGGTGGAGTTGGAGGGTAGATTTGGAGTTGGAGGGTGGAGTTGGAGGGTAGAGTTGGAGGGTGGATTTGGAGTTAAAGGGTGGATTTGGAGTTGGAGGGTGGAGTTGGAGGGTGGAGGTAGAGTTGGAGGTTGGAGTTGGAGGGTGGATTTGGAGTTGGAGGGTGGATTTGAAGTTGAAGGGTGGATTTGGAGTTGGAGGGTAGATTTGGAGTTGGAGGGTGGATTTGGAGTTTGAAGGTTGATTTGGAGTTGGAGGGTGGATTTGGAGTTGGGGGTGGAGTTGTAGGATGGAGGGTGGAGTTGGAGGGTGGATTTGGAGTTGGAGGGTGGAGTTGGAGGGTGCATTTGGAGTTAGATGGTGGATTTGGAGTTGAAGGGTGGAGTTGGAGGGCGGAGTTGGAGGGTGGATTCGGAGGTTAGAGTTGGGGGTGGATTAGGAGTTGCAGGGTACATTTGGAGTTGGAGGGTCGATTTGGAGTTGGAGGGTGGATTTGGAGTTGGAGGGTGGAGTTAGAGGGTGGATTTGGAGTTGGATGGTGGATTTGGAGTTAGAAGGTGGATTTGGAGTTTGAGGGTAGATTTAGAGTTGGAGGGTGGATTTAGAGTTGCAGGGTCGATTTGGAGTTGGAGGGTGGATTTGGAGTTGGAGGGTGGATTTGAAGTTGAAGGGTGGATTTGGAGTCGGAGGGTAGATTTGGAGTTGGAGGGTGGATTTGGAGTTTGAAGGTTGATTTGGAGTTGGAGGGTAGATTTGGAGTTGGGGGTGGAGTTGTAGGATGGAGGTTGGAGTTGGAGGGTGGATTTGGAGTTGGAGGGTGGAGTTGGAGGGTGCATTTGGAGTTAGACGGTGGATTTGGAGTTGAAGGGTGGAGTTGGAGGGCGGAGTTGGAGGGTGGATTCGGAGGTTAGAGTTGGGGTGGATTAGGAGTTGCAGGGTACATTTGGAGTTGGAGGGTCGATTTGGAGTTGGAGGGTGGATTTGGAGTTGGAGGGTGGATTTGGAATTGGAGGGTGGAGTTGGAGGGTGGAGTTGGAGTTAGAGGGTGTATTTGGAGTTGGAGGGTGGATTTGGAGTTAGAAGGTGGATTTGGAGTTTGAGGGTAGATTTAGTATTGGAGGGTGGATTTAGAGTTGCAGGGTCGATTTGGAGTTGGAGAGTGGATTTGGAGTTGGAGGGTGGATTTGAAGTTGGAGTGTGGATTTGGAGTTGGAGAGTGGATTTGGAGTTGTAGGGTGGTTTTGGAGGGTGATTTGGAGTTGGAGGGTGGATTTCGAGTAGGAGGGTGGAGTTGGAGGGTGGATTTGGAGTTGGAGGGTGGATTTGGTGTTGGAGGGTGTATTTGGAATTGGAGGGTGGAGTTGGAGGGTAGATTTGGAGTTGGAGGGTGGATTTAGAGTTGCAGGGTTGATTTGGAGTTGGAGGGTGGATTTGGAGTTGGAGGGTGGATTTGAAGTTGGAGAGTGGATTTGGAGTTGGAGGGAGGATTTGGAGTTGGAGGGTGGAGTTGGAGGGTGATTTGGAGTTGGAGGGTGGATTTAGAGTAGGAGGGTGGAGTTGGAGGGTGGATTTGGAGTTTGAGGGTGGATTTGGTATTGGAGGGTAGAGTTGGAGTTGGAGGGTGGAGTTGGAGATTGGAGTTGGAGGTTGGATTTGGAGTTGGAGGGTGGAGTTGGAGGGTGGATTTGGAGTTGGAGGATGGATAAGTTGGAGGGTAGATTTGGAGTTGGAGAGTGGAGTTGGAGTTGGAGTGTAGATTTGGAGTTGGAGGGTGGATTTGGAGTTGGAAGGTTGATTTGGAGTTGGAGGGTGGATTTGGAGTTGGGGGGTGGAGTTGTAGGATGGAGGGTGGAGTTGGGGGTGGATTTGGAGTTGGAGGGTGGAGTTGGAGGGTGGATTTGGAGTTAGAGGGTCGATTTGGAGTTGAAGGGTGGAGTTGGAGGGTGGAGTTGGAGGGTGGATTCGGGGGGGAGGTGGTGGGTGGAGGGTGAGGTGGAGGAGTGGATGGGGGTGGGGAGGGGGTGGGAGGTGGTGGGGGTGGGGTGGGGTGGTGGTGGAGGTGGAGGGTGGATGGAGTGGGGTGGGTGAGGGTGGGGTGGGGAGGTGGGGGGGTGTGGTGTGTGGGTGGAGTGGGGGTGGGGTAGGGGGGTGGGGTTGGGGGTGGGGGGTGGGGGGTGGGGTGGGGGTGGGGGGTGGGGGTGGGGGGTTTAGAGTAGGAGGGTGGATTTGGAGTTTGAGGGTGGATTTGGAGTTGAAGGGTAGAGTTAGAGTTGGAGGGTGGATTTGGAGTTGGAGGGTGGAGTTGGAGGGTGGAGGTGAAGTTGGAGGTTGGAGGGTGGATTTTGAGTTGGAGGGTGGAGTTGGAGGGTGGATCTGGAGTTGGAGGGTAGATAAGTTGGAGAGTAGATTTGGAGTTGGAGGGTGGAGTTGGAGTTGGAGCGTAGATTTGGAGTTGGAGGGTGGATTCGGAGTTGGGAGGTTGATTTGGAGTTGGAGGGTGGATTTGGAGTTTGGGGTGGAGTTGTAGGATGGAGGGTGGAGTTGGAGGGTGGATTTGGATTTGGAGGGTGGAGTTGGAGGGTGGATTTGGAGTTAGAGGGTGGATTTGGAGTTGAAGGGTGGAGTTGGAGGGCGGAGTTGGAGGGTGGATTCGGAGGATAGAGTTGGGGGTGGATTAGGAGTTGCAGGGTACATTTGGAGTTGGAGGGTCGATTTGGAGTTGGAGGGTGGATTTGCAGTTGGAGGGTGGAGTTGGAGGGTGGATTTGGAAATGGTGGGTGGAGTTGGAGGGTGGAGTTGGAGTTAGAGGGTGTATTTGGAGTTGGAGGGTGGATTTGGAGTTAGAAGGTGGATTTGGAGTTTGAGGGTAGATTTAGAGTTGGAGGGTGGATTTAGAGTTGCAGGGTCGATTTGGAGTTGGAGGGTGGATTTGGAGTTGGAGGGTGGATTTGAAGTTGGAGGGTGGATTTGGAGTTGGAGGGTGGATTTGGAGGGTGGATTTGGAGTTGGAGTGTCGATTTGGAGTTGGAGGGAGGATTTGGATTTGGAGGGTCGAGTTGGAGGGTTGAGTTGGAGTTGGAGGGAGTATTTTGAATTGTAGGGTTGAGTTAGAGTTGTAGGATGGAGTTGGAGTTGGAGGGTGGATTTAAAGTTGGAGGGTTGAGTAGGAGGGTGGATTTGGAGTTGGAGGGTGGATTTGGAGGGTTGAGTTGGAGAGTGGATTTGGAGTTGTAGGGAGGATTTGGAGTTGGAGGGTGGAGTTGGAGGGTGGAATTAGAGGGTGGAATTAGAGGGTGGAGTTGGGGGGTGATTCGGAGTTAGAGGGTGGATTTAGAGTAGGAGGGTGGAGTTGGAGGGTGGATTTGGAGTTTGAGGGTGGATTTGGAGTTGGAGGGTGGAGTTTGAGTTGGAGGGTGGATTTGGAGTTGGAGGGTGGAGTTGGAGGGTGGAGGTGGAGTTGGAGGTTGGAGGGTGGACTTTGAGTTGGAGGGTGGAGTTGGAGGGTGGATTTGGAGTTGGAGGGTAGATAAGTTGGAGGGTAGATTTGGAGTTGGAGGGTGGAGTTGGAGGGTAGATTTGGAGTTGGAGGGTGGATTTGGAGTTGGAAGGTTGATTTGGAGTTGGAGGGTGGACTTGGAGTTGGGGGGGTGGAGTTGTAGGATGAAGGGTGGATTTGGAGTTGGAGGGTAGAGTTGGAGGGTGAATTTGGAGTTAGAGGGTGGATTTGGAGTTGAAGGGTGGAGTTGGAGGGCGGAGTTGCAGGGTACATTTGGAGTTGGAGGGTCGATTTGGAGTTGGAGGGTGGATTTGGAGTTGGAGGGTTGAGTTGGAGGGTGGATTTGGAATTGGAGGGTGGAGTTGGAGGATGGAGTTGGAGTTAGAGGGTGTATTTGGAGTTGGAGGGTGGATTTGGAGTTAGAAGGTGGATTTGGAGTTAGAAGGTGGATTTGGAGTTTGAGGATAGATTTAGAGTTGGAGGGTGGATTTAGAGTTGGAGGGTATAGTTGGAGGGTGGAGTTGGAAGTGGAGGGTGGATGCGGAGTTGGAGGGTGGATTTAGATTTGGAGGGTGGATTTCGAGTTGGAGGGTGGATTTGGTGTTGGAGGGTGTATTTGGAATTGGAGGGTGGAGTTGGAGGGTAGATTTGGAGTTGGAGGGTGGATTTAGAGTTGCAGGTTTGATTTGGAGTTGGAGGGTGGATTTGGAGTTGGAGGGTGGATTTGAAGTTGGAGAGTGGATTTGGAGTTGGAGGGAGGATTTGGAGTTGGAGGGTGGAGTTGGAGGGTGATTTGGAGTTGGAGGGTGGATTTAGAGTAGGAGGGTGGAGTTGGAGGGTGGATTTGGAGTTTGAGGGTGGATTTGGTATTGGAGGGTAGAGTTGGAGTTGGAGGGTGGAGTTGGAGATTGGAGTTGGGGGTTGGATTTGGAGTTGGAGGGTGGAGTTGGAGGGTGGATTTGGAGTTGGATGGTGGATAAGTTGGAGTGTAGATTTGGAGTTGGAGAGTGGAGTTGGAGTTGGAGTGTAGATTTGGAGTTGGAGGGTGGATTTGGAGTTGGAAGGTTGATTTGGAGTTGGAGGGTGGATTTGGAGTTGGGGGGTGGAGTTGTAGGATGGAGGGTGGAGTTGGGGTGGATTTGGAGTTGGAGGGTGGAGTTGGAGGGTGGATTTGGAGTTGGAGTGTCGATTTGGAGTTGGAGGGAGGATTTGGATTTGGAGGGTCGAGTTGGAGGGTTGAGTTGGAGTTGGAGGGAGTATTTTGAATTGTAGGGTTGAGTTAGAGCTGTAGGATGGATTTGGAGTTGGAGGGTGGATTTAGAGTTGGAGGGTTGAGTAGGAGTGTGGATTTGGAGTTGGAGGGTGGATTTGGAGGGTTGAGTTGGAGAGTGGATTTGGAGTTGTAGGGAGGATTTAGAGTTGGAGGGTGGAATTAGAGGGTGGAGTTGGAGGGTGATTTGGAGTTGGAGGGTGATTTAGAGTAGGAGGGTGGAGTTGGAGGGTGGATTTGGAGTTTGAGGGTGGATTTGGAGTTGGAGGGTGGAGTTAGAGTTGGAGGGTGGATTTGGAGTTGGAGGGTGGAGTTGGAGGGTGGAGGTGGAGTTGGAGGTTGGAGTTGGAGGGTGTATTTGGAGTTGGAGGGTGGATTTGGAATTGGAGGGTAGAGTTGGAGTTGGAGGGTGGAGTTGGAGATTGAAGTTGGAGGGTGGATTTGGAGTTGGAGAGTGGATTTGGAGTTGGAGGGTGGATAAGTTGGAGGGTAGATTTGGCGTTGGAGGGTGGATTTAGAGTAGGAGGGTGGAGTTGGAGGGTGGATTTGGAGTTTGAGGGTGGATTTGGTATTGGAGGGTAGAGTTGGAGTTGGAGGGTGGAGTTGGAGATTGGAGTTGGAGGTTGGATTTGGAGTTGGAGGGTGGAGTTGGAGGGTGGATTTGGAGTTGGAGGGTGGATAAGTTGGAGGGTAGATTTGGAGTTGGAGAGTGGAGTTGGAGTTGGAGGGTAGATTTGGAGTTGGAGGGTGGATTTGGAGTTGGAAGGTTGATTTGGAGTTGGAGGGTGGATTTGGAGTTGGGGGGTGGAGTTGTAGGATGGAGGGTGGAGTTGGGGGTGGATTTGGAGTTGGAGGGTGGAGTTGGAGGGTGGATTTGGAGTTAGAGGGTCGATTTGGAGTTGAAGGGTGGAGTTGGAGGGTGGAGTTGGAGGGTGGATTCGGAGGGTAGAGTTGGGGGTGGATTAGGAGTTACAGGGTACATTTGGAGTTGGAGGGTCGATTTGGAGTTGGAGGGTGGATTTGGAGTTGGAGGGTAGATTTGAAGTTGGAGGGTGGATTTGGAGTTAGAGGGTGGATTTGGAGTTGGAGGGTGGATTTGGAGGGTTGAGTTGGAGAGTGGATTTGGAGTTGTTGGGAGGATTTGGAGTTGGAGGGTGGAGTTGGAGGGTGGAATTAGAGGGTGGAATTAGAGGGTGGAGTTGGAGGGTGATTCGGAGTTAGAGGGTGGATTTAGAGTAGGAGGGTGGAGTTGGAGGGTGGATTAGGAGTTTGAGGGTGGATTTGGAGTTGGAGGGTGGAGATTGAGTTGGAGGGTGGAGTTGGAGTTGGAGGGTAGATTTGGAGTTGGAGGGTGGATTTGGAGTTGGAAGGTTGATTTGGAGTTGGAGGGTGGATTTGGAGTTGGGGGGTGAAGTTGTAGGATGGAGGGTGGAGTTGGGGGTGGATTTGGAGTTGGAGGGTGGAGTTGGAGGGTGGATTTGGAGTTAGAGGGTCGATTTGGAGTTGAAGGGTGGAGTTGGAGGGTGGAGTTGGAGGGTGGATTCGGAGGGTAGAGTTGGGGGTGGATTAGGAGTTACAGGGTACATTTGGAGTTGGAGGGTCGATTTGGAGTTGGAGGGTGGATTTGGAGTTGGAGGGTAGATTTGAAGTTGGAGGGTGGATTTGGAGTTAGAGGGTGGATTTGGAGTTGGAGGGTGGATTTGGAGGGTTGAGTTGGAGAGTGGATTTGGAGTTGTAGGGAGGATTTGGAGTTGGAGGGTGGAGTTGGAGGGTGGAATTAGAGGGTGGAGTTGGAGGGTGATTCAGAGTTAGAGGGTGGATTTAGAGTAGGAGGGTGGAGTTGGAGGGTGGATTAGGAGTTTGAGGGTGGATTTGGAGTTGGAGGGTGGAGATTGAGTTGGAGGGTGGATTTGGAGTTAGAGGGTGGAGTTGGAGGGTAGAGGTGGAGTTGGAGGTTGGAGGGTGGATTTTGAGTTGGAGGGTGGAGTTGGAGGGTGGATTTGGAGTTGGAGGGCAGATAAGTTGGAGGGTAGATTTGGAGTTGGAGGGTGGAGTTGGAGTTGGAGGGTAGATTTGGAGTTGGAGGGTGGATTTGGAGTTGGAAGGTTGATTTGGAGTTGGAGGGTGGACTTGGAGTTGGGGGGTGGAGTTGTAGGATGGAGGGTGGAGTTGGAGGGTGGATTTGGAGTTGGAGGGTAGAGTTGGAGGGTGAATTTGGAGTTAGAGGGTGGATTTGGAGTTGAAGGGTGGAGTTGGAGGGCGGAGTTGGAGGGTGGATTTGGAGGGTAGAGTTGGGGGTGGATTAGGAGTTGCAGGGTACATTTGGAGTTGGAGGGTCGATTTGGAGTTGGAGGGTGGATTTGGAGTTGGAGGGTGGAGTTGGAGGGTGGATTTGGAATTGGAGGGTGGAGTTGGAGGATGGAGTTGGAGTTAGAGGGTGGATTTGGAGTTGGATGGTGGATTTGGAGTTAGAAGGTGGATTTGGAGTTTGAGGGTAGATTTAGAGTTGGAGGGTGGATTTAGAGTTGCAGGGTCGATTTGGAGTTGGAGGGTGGATTTGGAGTTGGAGGGTGGATTTGAAGTTGAAGGGTGGATTTGGAGTTGGAGGGTAGATTTGGAGTTGGAGGGTGGATTTGGAGTTTGAAGGTTGATTTGGAGTTGGAGGGTGGATTTGGAGTTGGGGGTGGAGTTGTAGGATGGAGGGTGGAGTTGGAGGGTGGATTTGGAGTTGGAGGGTGGAGTTGGAGGGTGCATTTGGAGTTAGACGGTGGATTTGGAGTTGAAGGGTGGAGTTGGAGGGCGGAGTTGGAGAGTGGATTCGGAGGTTAGAGTTGGGGGTGGATTAGGAGTTGCAGGGTACATTTGGAGTTGGAGGGTCGATTTGGAGTTGGAGGGTGGATTTGGAGTTGGAGGGTGGAGTTGGAGGGTGGATTTGGAATTGGAGGGTGGAGTTGGAGGGTGGAGTTGGAGTTAGAGGGTGTATTTGGAGTTGGAGGGTGGATTTGGAGTTAGAAGGTGGATTTGGAGTTTGAGGGTAGATTTAGTATTGGAGGGTGGATTTAGAGTTGCAGGGTCGATTTGGAGTTGGAGAGTGGATTTGGAGTTGGAGGGTGGATTTGAAGTTGGAGTGTGGATTTGGAGTTGGAGAGTGGATTTGGAGTTGTAGGGTGGTTTTGGAGGGTGATTTGAAGTTGGAGGGTGGATTTCGAGTAGGAGGGTGGAGTTGGAGGGTGGATTTGGAGTTGGAGGATGGATTTGGAGTTTGAGAGGGGATTTGGAGTTGGAGGGTGGAGTTAGAGTTGGAGGGTAGATTTGGAGTTGGAGGGTGGAGTTGGAGGGTGGAGTTGGAGTTGGAGGTTGGAGTTGGAGGGTGGATTTGGAGTTGGAGGGTGGATTTGGAATTGGAGGGTAGAGTTAGAGTTGGAGGGTGGAGTTGGAGATTGGAGTTGGAGGGTGTATTTGGAGTTGAAGAGTGGAGTTGGAGTTGGAGGGTGGATTTGGAGTTGGAGGGTGGAGTTGGAGGGTAGATTTGGAGTTGGAGGGTGGAGTTGGAGGGTAGAGTTGGAGGGTGGATTTGGAGTTAAAGGGTGGATTTGGAGTTGGAGGGTGGAGTTGGAGGGTGGAGGTAGAGTTGGAGGTTGGAGTTGGAGGGTGGATTTGGAGTTGGAGGGTGGATTTGAAGTTGAAGGGTGGATTTGGAGTTGGAGGGTAGATTTGGAGTTGGAGGGTGGATTTGGAGTTTGAAGGTTGATTTGGAGTTGGAGGGTGGATTTGGAGTTGGGGGTGGAGTTGTAGGATGGAGGGTGGAGTTGGAGGGTGGATTTGGAGTTGGAGGGTGGAGTTGGAGGGTGCATTTGGAGTTAGATGGTGGATTTGGAGTTGAAGGGTGGAGTTGGAGGGCGGAGTTGGAGGGTGGATTCGGAGGTTAGAGTTGGGGGTGGATTAGGAGTTGCAGGGTACATTTGGAGTTGGAGGGTCGATTTGGAGTTGGAGGGTGGATTTGGAGTTGGAGGGTGGAGTTAGAGGGTGGATTTGGAGTTGGATGGTGGATTTGGAGTTAGAAGGTGGATTTGGAGTTTGAGGGTAGATTTAGAGTTGGAGGGTGGATTTAGAGTTGCAGGGTCGATTTGGAGTTGGAGGGTGGATTTGGAGTTGGAGGGTGGATTTGAAGTTGAAGGGTGGATTTGGAGTCGGAGGGTAGATTTGGAGTTGGAGGGTGGATTTGGAGTTTGAAGGTTGATTTGGAGTTGGAGGGTAGATTTGGAGTTGGGGGTGGAGTTGTAGGATGGAGGTTGGAGTTGGAGGGTGGATTTGGAGTTGGAGGGTGGAGTTGGAGGGTGCATTTGGAGTTAGACGGTGGATTTGGAGTTGAAGGGTGGAGTTGGAGGGCGGAGTTGGAGGGTGGATTCGGAGGTTAGAGTTGGGGTGGATTAGGAGTTGCAGGGTACATTTGGAGTTGGAGGGTCGATTTGGAGTTGGAGGGTGGATTTGGAGTTGGAGGGTGGATTTGGAATTGGAGGGTGGAGTTGGAGGGTGGAGTTGGAGTTAGAGGGTGTATTTGGAGTTGGAGGGTGGATTTGGAGTTAGAAGGTGGATTTGGAGTTTGAGGGTAGATTTAGTATTGGAGGGTGGATTTAGAGTTGCAGGGTCGATTTGGAGTTGGAGAGTGGATTTGGAGTTGGAGGGTGGATTTGAAGTTGGAGTGTGGATTTGGAGTTGGAGAGTGGATTTGGAGTTGTAGGGTGGTTTTGGAGGGTGATTTGGAGTTGGAGGGTGGATTTCGAGTAGGAGGGTGGAGTTGGAGGGTGGATTTGGAGTTGGAGGGTGGATTTGGTGTTGGAGGGTGTATTTGGAATTGGAGGGTGGAGTTGGAGGGTAGATTTGGAGTTGGAGGGTGGATTTAGAGTTGCAGGGTTGATTTGGAGTTGGAGGGTGGATTTGGAGTTGGAGGGTGGATTTGAAGTTGGAGAGTGGATTTGGAGTTGGAGGGAGGATTTGGAGTTGGAGGGTGGAGTTGGAGGGTGATTTGGAGTTGGAGGGTGGATTTAGAGTAGGAGGGTGGAGTTGGAGGGTGGATTTGGAGTTTGAGGGTGGATTTGGTATTGGAGGGTAGAGTTGGAGTTGGAGGGTGGAGTTGGAGATTGGAGTTGGAGGTTGGATTTGGAGTTGGAGGGTGGAGTTGGAGGGTGGATTTGGAGTTGGAGGATGGATAAGTTGGAGGGTAGATTTGGAGTTGGAGAGTGGAGTTGGAGTTGGAGTGTAGATTTGGAGTTGGAGGGTGGATTTGGAGTTGGAAGGTTGATTTGGAGTTGGAGGGTGGATTTGGAGTTGGGGGGTGGAGTTGTAGGATGGAGGGTGGAGTTGGGGGTGGATTTGGAGTTGGAGGGTGGAGTTGGAGGGTGGATTTGGAGTTAGAGGGTCGATTTGGAGTTGAAGGGTGGAGTTGGAGGGTGGAGTTGGAGGGTGGATTCGGAGGGTAGAGTTGGGGGTGGATTAGGAGTTACAGGGTACATTTGGAGTTGGAGGGTCGATTTGGAGTTGGAGGGTGGATTTGGAGTTAGAGGGTGGATTTGGAGTTGGAGGGTGGATTTGGAGGGTTGAGTTGGAGAGTGGATTTGGAGTTGGAGGGAGGATTTGGAGTTGGAGGGCTGAGTTGGTGGATGGAATTGGAGGGTGGAGTTGGAGGGTAATTTGGAGTTGGAGGGTGGATTTAGAGTAGGAGGGTGGATTTGGAGTTTGAGGGTGGATTTGGAGTTGAAGGGTAGAGTTAGAGTTGGAGGGTGGATTTGGAGTTGGAGGGTGGAGTTGGAGGGTGGAGGTGAAGTTGGAGGTTGGAGGGTGGATTTTGAGTTGGAGGGTGGAGTTGGAGGGTGGATCTGGAGTTGGAGGGTAGATAAGTTGGAGAGTAGATTTGGAGTTGGAGGGTGGAGTTGGAGTTGGAGCGTAGATTTGGAGTTGGAGGGTGGATTCGGAGTTGGGAGGTTGATTTGGAGTTGGAGGGTGGATTTGGAGTTTGGGGTGGAGTTGTAGGATGGAGGGTGGAGTTGGAGGGTGGATTTGGATTTGGAGGGTGGAGTTGGAGGGTGGATTTGGAGTTAGAGGGTGGATTTGGAGTTGAAGGGTGGAGTTGGAGGGCGGAGTTGGAGGGTGGATTCGGAGGATAGAGTTGGGGGTGGATTAGGAGTTGCAGGGTACATTTGGAGTTGGAGGGTCGATTTGGAGTTGGAGGGTGGATTTGCAGTTGGAGGGTGGAGTTGGAGGGTGGATTTGGAAATGGTGGGTGGAGTTGGAGGGTGGAGTTGGAGTTAGAGGGTGTATTTGGAGTTGGAGGGTGGATTTGGAGTTAGAAGGTGGATTTGGAGTTTGAGGGTAGATTTAGAGTTGGAGGGTGGATTTAGAGTTGCAGGGTCGATTTGGAGTTGGAGGGTGGATTTGGAGTTGGAGGGTGGATTTGAAGTTGGAGGGTGGATTTGGAGTTGGAGGGTGGATTTGGAGGGTGGATTTGGAGTTGGAGTGTCGATTTGGAGTTGGAGGGAGGATTTGGATTTGGAGGGTCGAGTTGGAGGGTTGAGTTGGAGTTGGAGGGAGTATTTTGAATTGTAGGGTTGAGTTAGAGTTGTAGGATGGAGTTGGAGTTGGAGGGTGGATTTAAAGTTGGAGGGTTGAGTAGGAGGGTGGATTTGGAGTTGGAGGGTGGATTTGGAGGGTTGAGTTGGAGAGTGGATTTGGAGTTGTAGGGAGGATTTGGAGTTGGAGGGTGGAGTTGGAGGGTGGAATTAGAGGGTGGAATTAGAGGGTGGAGTTGGGGGGTGATTCGGAGTTAGAGGGTGGATTTAGAGTAGGAGGGTGGAGTTGGAGGGTGGATTTGGAGTTTGAGGGTGGATTTGGAGTTGGAGGGTGGAGTTTGAGTTGGAGGGTGGATTTGGAGTTGGAGGGTGGAGTTGGAGGGTGGAGGTGGAGTTGGAGGTTGGAGGGTGGACTTTGAGTTGGAGGGTGGAGTTGGAGGGTGGATTTGGAGTTGGAGGGTAGATAAGTTGGAGGGTAGATTTGGAGTTGGAGGGTGGAGTTGGAGGGTAGATTTGGAGTTGGAGGGTGGATTTGGAGTTGGAAGGTTGATTTGGAGTTGGAGGGTGGACTTGGAGTTGGGGGGGTGGAGTTGTAGGATGAAGGGTGGATTTGGAGTTGGAGGGTAGAGTTGGAGGGTGAATTTGGAGTTAGAGGGTGGATTTGGAGTTGAAGGGTGGAGTTGGAGGGCGGAGTTGCAGGGTACATTTGGAGTTGGAGGGTCGATTTGGAGTTGGAGGGTGGATTTGGAGTTGGAGGGTTGAGTTGGAGGGTGGATTTGGAATTGGAGGGTGGAGTTGGAGGATGGAGTTGGAGTTAGAGGGTGTATTTGGAGTTGGAGGGTGGATTTGGAGTTAGAAGGTGGATTTGGAGTTAGAAGGTGGATTTGGAGTTTGAGGATAGATTTAGAGTTGGAGGGTGGATTTAGAGTTGGAGGGTATAGTTGGAGGGTGGAGTTGGAAGTGGAGGGTGGATGCGGAGTTGGAGGGTGGATTTAGATTTGGAGGGTGGATTTCGAGTTGGAGGGTGGATTTGGTGTTGGAGGGTGTATTTGGAATTGGAGGGTGGAGTTGGAGGGTAGATTTGGAGTTGGAGGGTGGATTTAGAGTTGCAGGTTTGATTTGGAGTTGGAGGGTGGATTTGGAGTTGGAGGGTGGATTTGAAGTTGGAGAGTGGATTTGGAGTTGGAGGGAGGATTTGGAGTTGGAGGGTGGAGTTGGAGGGTGATTTGGAGTTGGAGGGTGGATTTAGAGTAGGAGGGTGGAGTTGGAGGGTGGATTTGGAGTTTGAGGGTGGATTTGGTATTGGAGGGTAGAGTTGGAGTTGGAGGGTGGAGTTGGAGATTGGAGTTGGGGGTTGGATTTGGAGTTGGAGGGTGGAGTTGGAGGGTGGATTTGGAGTTGGAGGGTGGATAAGTTGGAGTGTAGATTTGGAGTTGGAGAGTGGAGTTGGAGTTGGAGTGTAGATTTGGAGTTGGAGGGTGGATTTGGAGTTGGAAGGTTGATTTGGAGTTGGAGGGTGGATTTGGAGTTGGGGGGTGGAGTTGTAGGATGGAGGGTGGAGTTGGGGTGGATTTGGAGTTGGAGGGTGGAGTTGGAGGGTGGATTTGGAGTTGGAGTGTCGATTTGGAGTTGGAGGGAGGATTTGGATTTGGAGGGTCGAGTTGGAGGGTTGAGTTGGAGTTGGAGGGAGTATTTTGAATTGTAGGGTTGAGTTAGAGCTGTAGGATGGATTTGGAGTTGGAGGGTGGATTTAGAGTTGGAGGGTTGAGTAGGAGTGTGGATTTGGAGTTGGAGGGTGGATTTGGAGGGTTGAGTTGGAGAGTGGATTTGGAGTTGTAGGGAGGATTTAGAGTTGGAGGGTGGAATTAGAGGGTGGAGTTGGAGGGTGATTTGGAGTTGGAGGGTGATTTAGAGTAGGAGGGTGGAGTTGGAGGGTGGATTTGGAGTTTGAGGGTGGATTTGGAGTTGGAGGGTGGAGTTAGAGTTGGAGGGTGGATTTGGAGTTGGAGGGTGGAGTTGGAGGGTGGAGGTGGAGTTGGAGGTTGGAGTTGGAGGGTGTATTTGGAGTTGGAGGGTGGATTTGGAATTGGAGGGTAGAGTTGGAGTTGGAGGGTGGAGTTGGAGATTGAAGTTGGAGGGTGGATTTGGAGTTGGAGAGTGGATTTGGAGTTGGAGGGTGGATAAGTTGGAGGGTAGATTTGGCGTTGGAGGGTGGATTTAGAGTAGGAGGGTGGAGTTGGAGGGTGGATTTGGAGTTTGAGGGTGGATTTGGTATTGGAGGGTAGAGTTGGAGTTGGAGGGTGGAGTTGGAGATTGGAGTTGGAGGTTGGATTTGGAGTTGGAGGGTGGAGTTGGAGGGTGGATTTGGAGTTGGAGGGTGGATAAGTTGGAGGGTAGATTTGGAGTTGGAGAGTGGAGTTGGAGTTGGAGGGTAGATTTGGAGTTGGAGGGTGGATTTGGAGTTGGAAGGTTGATTTGGAGTTGGAGGGTGGATTTGGAGTTGGGGGGTGGAGTTGTAGGATGGAGGGTGGAGTTGGGGGTGGATTTGGAGTTGGAGGGTGGAGTTGGAGGGTGGATTTGGAGTTAGAGGGTCGATTTGGAGTTGAAGGGTGGAGTTGGAGGGTGGAGTTGGAGGGTGGATTCGGAGGGTAGAGTTGGGGGTGGATTAGGAGTTACAGGGTACATTTGGAGTTGGAGGGTCGATTTGGAGTTGGAGGGTGGATTTGGAGTTGGAGGGTAGATTTGAAGTTGGAGGGTGGATTTGGAGTTAGAGGGTGGATTTGGAGTTGGAGGGTGGATTTGGAGGGTTGAGTTGGAGAGTGGATTTGGAGTTGTTGGGAGGATTTGGAGTTGGAGGGTGGAGTTGGAGGGTGGAATTAGAGGGTGGAATTAGAGGGTGGAGTTGGAGGGTGATTCGGAGTTAGAGGGTGGATTTAGAGTAGGAGGGTGGAGTTGGAGGGTGGATTAGGAGTTTGAGGGTGGATTTGGAGTTGGAGGGTGGAGATTGAGTTGGAGGGTGGAGTTGGAGTTGGAGGGTAGATTTGGAGTTGGAGGGTGGATTTGGAGTTGGAAGGTTGATTTGGAGTTGGAGGGTGGATTTGGAGTTGGGGGGTGAAGTTGTAGGATGGAGGGTGGAGTTGGGGGTGGATTTGGAGTTGGAGGGTGGAGTTGGAGGGTGGATTTGGAGTTAGAGGGTCGATTTGGAGTTGAAGGGTGGAGTTGGAGGGTGGAGTTGGAGGGTGGATTCGGAGGGTAGAGTTGGGGGTGGATTAGGAGTTACAGGGTACATTTGGAGTTGGAGGGTCGATTTGGAGTTGGAGGGTGGATTTGGAGTTGGAGGGTAGATTTGAAGTTGGAGGGTGGATTTGGAGTTAGAGGGTGGATTTGGAGTTGGAGGGTGGATTTGGAGGGTTGAGTTGGAGAGTGGATTTGGAGTTGTAGGGAGGATTTGGAGTTGGAGGGTGGAGTTGGAGGGTGGAATTAGAGGGTGGAGTTGGAGGGTGATTCAGAGTTAGAGGGTGGATTTAGAGTAGGAGGGTGGAGTTGGAGGGTGGATTAGGAGTTTGAGGGTGGATTTGGAGTTGGAGGGTGGAGATTGAGTTGGAGGGTGGATTTGGAGTTAGAGGGTGGAGTTGGAGGGTAGAGGTGGAGTTGGAGGTTGGAGGGTGGATTTTGAGTTGGAGGGTGGAGTTGGAGGGTGGATTTGGAGTTGGAGGGCAGATAAGTTGGAGGGTAGATTTGGAGTTGGAGGGTGGAGTTGGAGTTGGAGGGTAGATTTGGAGTTGGAGGGTGGATTTGGAGTTGGAAGGTTGATTTGGAGTTGGAGGGTGGACTTGGAGTTGGGGGGTGGAGTTGTAGGATGGAGGGTGGAGTTGGAGGGTGGATTTGGAGTTGGAGGGTAGAGTTGGAGGGTGAATTTGGAGTTAGAGGGTGGATTTGGAGTTGAAGGGTGGAGTTGGAGGGCGGAGTTGGAGGGTGGATTTGGAGGGTAGAGTTGGGGGTGGATTAGGAGTTGCAGGGTACATTTGGAGTTGGAGGGTCGATTTGGAGTTGGAGGGTGGATTTGGAGTTGGAGGGTGGAGTTGGAGGGTGGATTTGGAATTGGAGGGTGGAGTTGGAGGATGGAGTTGGAGTTAGAGGGTGGATTTGGAGTTGGATGGTGGATTTGGAGTTAGAAGGTGGATTTGGAGTTTGAGGGTAGATTTAGAGTTGGAGGGTGGATTTAGAGTTGCAGGGTCGATTTGGAGTTGGAGGGTGGATTTGGAGTTGGAGGGTGGATTTGAAGTTGAAGGGTGGATTTGGAGTTGGAGGGTAGATTTGGAGTTGGAGGGTGGATTTGGAGTTTGAAGGTTGATTTGGAGTTGGAGGGTGGATTTGGAGTTGGGGGTGGAGTTGTAGGATGGAGGGTGGAGTTGGAGGGTGGATTTGGAGTTGGAGGGTGGAGTTGGAGGGTGCATTTGGAGTTAGACGGTGGATTTGGAGTTGAAGGGTGGAGTTGGAGGGCGGAGTTGGAGAGTGGATTCGGAGGTTAGAGTTGGGGGTGGATTAGGAGTTGCAGGGTACATTTGGAGTTGGAGGGTCGATTTGGAGTTGGAGGGTGGATTTGGAGTTGGAGGGTGGAGTTGGAGGGTGGATTTGGAATTGGAGGGTGGAGTTGGAGGGTGGAGTTGGAGTTAGAGGGTGTATTTGGAGTTGGAGGGTGGATTTGGAGTTAGAAGGTGGATTTGGAGTTTGAGGGTAGATTTAGTATTGGAGGGTGGATTTAGAGTTGCAGGGTCGATTTGGAGTTGGAGAGTGGATTTGGAGTTGGAGGGTGGATTTGAAGTTGGAGTGTGGATTTGGAGTTGGAGAGTGGATTTGGAGTTGTAGGGTGGTTTTGGAGGGTGATTTGAAGTTGGAGGGTGGATTTCGAGTAGGAGGGTGGAGTTGGAGGGTGGATTTGGAGTTGGAGGATGGATTTGGAGTTTGAGAGGGGATTTGGAGTTGGAGGGTGGAGTTAGAGTTGGAGGGTAGATTTGGAGTTGGAGGGTGGAGTTGGAGGGTGGAGTTGGAGTTGGAGGTTGGAGTTGGAGGGTGGATTTGGAGTTGGAGGGTGGATTTGGAATTGGAGGGTAGAGTTAGAGTTGGAGGGTGGAGTTGGAGATTGGAGTTGGAGGGTGTATTTGGAGTTGAAGAGTGGAGTTGGAGTTGGAGGGTGGATTTGGAGTTGGAGGGTGGAGTTGGAGGGTAGATTTGGAGTTGGAGGGTGGAGTTGGAGGGTAGAGTTGGAGGGTGGATTTGGAGTTAAAGGGTGGATTTGGAGTTGGAGGGTGGAGTTGGAGGGTGGAGGTAGAGTTGGAGGTTGGAGTTGGAGGGTGGATTTGGAGTTGGAGGGTGGATTTGAAGTTGAAGGGTGGATTTGGAGTTGGAGGGTAGATTTGGAGTTGGAGGGTGGATTTGGAGTTTGAAGGTTGATTTGGAGTTGGAGGGTGGATTTGGAGTTGGGGGTGGAGTTGTAGGATGGAGGGTGGAGTTGGAGGGTGGATTTGGAGTTGGAGGGTGGAGTTGGAGGGTGCATTTGGAGTTAGATGGTGGATTTGGAGTTGAAGGGTGGAGTTGGAGGGCGGAGTTGGAGGGTGGATTCGGAGGTTAGAGTTGGGGGTGGATTAGGAGTTGCAGGGTACATTTGGAGTTGGAGGGTCGATTTGGAGTTGGAGGGTGGATTTGGAGTTGGAGGGTGGAGTTAGAGGGTGGATTTGGAGTTGGATGGTGGATTTGGAGTTAGAAGGTGGATTTGGAGTTTGAGGGTAGATTTAGAGTTGGAGGGTGGATTTAGAGTTGCAGGGTCGATTTGGAGTTGGAGGGTGGATTTGGAGTTGGAGGGTGGATTTGAAGTTGAAGGGTGGATTTGGAGTCGGAGGGTAGATTTGGAGTTGGAGGGTGGATTTGGAGTTTGAAGGTTGATTTGGAGTTGGAGGGTGGATTTGGAGTTGGGGGTGGAGTTGTAGGATGGAGGGTGGAGTTGGAGGGTGGATTTGGAGTTGGAGGGTGGAGTTGGAGGGTGCATTTGGAGTTAGACGGTGGATTTGGAGTTGAAGGGTGGAGTTGGAGGGCGGAGTTGGAGGGTGGATTCGGAGGTTAGAGTTGGGGGTGGATTAGGAGTTGCAGGGTACATTTGGAGTTGGAGGGTCGATTTGGAGTTGGAGGGTGGATTTGGAGTTGCAGGGTGGATTTGGAATTGGAGGGTGGAGTTGGAGGGTGGAGTTGGAGTTAGAGGGTGTATTTGGAGTTGGAGGGTGGATTTGGAGTTAGAAGGTGGATTTGGAGTTTGAGGGTAGATTTAGTATTGGAGGGTGGATTTAGAGTTGCAGGGTCGATTTGGAGTTGGAGAGTGGATTTGGAGTTGGAGGGTGGATTTGAAGTTGGAGTGTGGATTTGGAGTTGGAGAGTGGATTTGGAGTTGTAGGGTGGTTTTGGAGGGTGATTTGGAGTTGGAGGGTGGATTTCGAGTAGGAGGGTGGAGTTGGAGGGTGGATTTGGAGTTGGAGGATGGATTTGGAGTTTGAGAGGGGATTTGGAGTTGGAGGGTGGAGTTAGAGTTGGAGGGTAGATTTGGAGTTGGAGGGTGGAGTTGGAGGGTGGAGTTGGAGTTGGAGGTTGGAGTTGGAGGGTGGATTTGGAGTTGGAGGGTGGATTTGGAATTGGAGGGTAGAGTTAGAGTTGGAGGGTGGAGTTGGAGATTGGAGTTGGAGGGTGGATTTGGAGTTGAAGAGTGAAGTTGGAGTTGGAGGGTGGATTTGGAGTTGGAGGGTGGAGTTGGAGGGTAGATTTGGAGTTGGAGGGTGGAGTTGGAGGGTAGAGTTGGAGGGTGGATTTGGAGTTAAAGGGTGGATTTGGAGTTGGAGGGTGGAGTTGGAGGGTGGAGGTAGAGTTGGAGGTTGGAGTTGGAGGGTGTATTTGGAGTTGGAGGGTGGATTTGGAATTGGAGGTGAGGTTCCGTGACGGTTCCGTGACAACTTGAACCCGTGTTTTCAAGTTCGTCGGAATTACATAAAAATGATATCAGTGAACCGCAAATGATCCATTTAGTATATCCTAGTGTTTTCGCTACGCTACGAGCAAGAGCACTCCTTCTACCGACACATTTCTGATATACACACGGCATCCATCTTAGATCGTGGCCGCCATTTTGTGGTTCCTTGCCCTCACATATGCAACAGCCTCTGATCATTTCATTCACTCCACTTTGATTAAGGACACGTAGCCTTAGCCGGAGATTCACCTCTTACATGACACGTGCACCTTAAACCAGATCACGCTGTAGCTGCATGACTCGACAAAGGCTGCCTCCTCTGCCCGAGGCCAGTCCTGCCAAACTGGTCTTCGTGTCCATTGTACCTGATCATGATTAGGCGGCCGAAGCCGGTAGCCTTGCCCATTTACAACCCACAAACATCTCTTATCCCGCTTTTCTATCTTCTGCACCTGGCTCTGCTCCTTTCCTTCTGGGCCTTTATTAGGGGGAGGTAACGAACTTTACGATGAGGCGGTCCGGCTCTTGAATACAATATTGACAAAGGATTGTGATGGACTGGTGGGAACCCCTCTTCGTGATGTTTGGTATCAGATATTATCAACAGTTCCTGTGTAACACCAAATATTTATTGTTTAGAGACACAAAAGGTTTGGGAATGTACCGACATGTGAAATATTTGCCTAGAGCACAATTTTTGGTATATAAGGAGCAACCCACTTTGTGCAAATCGAACAGGCTCCTGGTTACTGCCCGTGTGTAGTATCTATGACTTCTGTGTCCCTGCAGTAATAAACCTTTGGTCTTTGACGCCACCATCGAGAAGCCCGTGTTTCTGTTCATTTGTGCACCAAGGCAGGTGGAACTCCGGGGTCTTTGGGTGTTGTACCCTGACACCTCTGGACGGAACCAAAAAGTCCAGAACTCCAATTGGCGCCCAACGTGGGGCGACGTCATTCGGTACCGGTCCAAAAGCCTGAAGAGTTCGAGAAGCTTTGTGTGAAGATTCCTGAGGGAGGCGCCCCACTTCATCGATCCCGGCATATCGCAAAAGTGGCCCTGAAGTTCTCTTCCACGAGGATTCCCGTTCAGGACGGCTGCAGTGGGCCGTTGCCTTGACCGTCGCCCTGTCTTGGACCCGAAGTGGTGCAGTCCTTAGTACGGCGAAACGTGACGGGTTTCTCCCTGGTGACGTCTTCAGTGCCTCAGTTAAGTATTTAGTGATAGCTAGCTGGTTACTTTTGTGAGGATTGTTAAAAATCCTTGATCGGTTCTTGGTTTGGTTTGGTTTTGTAAGATTATCTTTGGTTGTTCTAGTTACGATAATCTATTTGGTTCAGTTTGGGTATCGATACATCAGTTCGTTTTTGGTAGGCCTAAGTTCTTGGTTCAAGTGCACAAATTTGTTTTGTGTTTGTTTGTTTTGTGTTCCGGACTGAAAATGGTAAGTCGGAAAATGTTGTCTTGTTTTAGTTGCAACAGTGACTCACAATTAGAGGACTCTTGTCTGGTTCCTCCGATTGGGACTCCCCTATATGATTTATACTGTAAGTATGGTGTGGGTCCTATAACTTATAATGAGATATGGGTCCGTTATTGTAAGAAGGATGGTGTCCTTAGTTGGCCACTGCATGGTAGTTTTGAACAAGAGATTCTCGACAACTTAGAAGCGAAATTGTTTAGGAAGAAAGCCCGGCCGGCAATGTTTGACTCTTTTCGTTATTGGCGGAAAGAATCCAAACAGAGAGAAATGAAAAGGTTGAAGAAAGAGCAAAAAGAACAAGAAGAGTTAACTCTAGAGCAAGCGACTAAACAGTTGCAGGCTAACGAGTGTGAAAAGGCCATAGATGCAGCCATTAGAGAGCATAACTTAGCGATTGACAAGTGCTATCCTGCCTTGCCATCGAAAATGGCTAAGATACTGGAGGATTCCGAAAACGATCCTCTGCTATCTTATCTGTTACGGTCACCTCCACCGTATGCACAAGGTGCTACGGCTCCACTCATCCCGAATGTTCAATTGCCGGTTGCTGGACAACCTGGTGTTCCTGCTCCTGTTCCTCAGAATCAAGTTCCTATACTTCCTGTGGTGAATGTAAATGTTCCTACAGCTCCTCCTCTTCCCGCACTGCCAGCTCCTATACCTACCACTGTACCTACTGGTCCTCAAACTATTTTTCTCGATACTCCTACTGTTTCGTCATCTATTCCTACCTCTACTGCATTCTCTATGTCTGCGAGTGTACTAACTCCACTTTCTGTTCGTCGAAGAATCACTGATTCTGTTACTAATATGCTGTCTCCTATATATAAAACCTTGATTAAGACTCCTACTCCTGACTCTGTTCAGAGACGGAGTCAGCTTCCAAGTACTGAGGAACGGGGAGTTTTAGACTCCACGGCTCTCAGATGGATTACGAAAGTTAGAAGATATAGTACGAAAGATGTGTTAGAGACATTTATGCAATGGGGAGAGCCAACGCAACGATACGTCTTCGACGAGATGTGCTCGTTGTTACGTGAAGAGATAGAAGAAGACGACGTCGAATCAGATTTGGAAGATTTAATTAAAGTTCAAAAGGAGTTTGCTGCAGGAATGATAGTGGGTGAGAATATAAAGCAAGCGATGGAACTCATTTTAAGTTTTAGGAATGATCCATCTCTTCGTTCACCGAGAGATTTAGATAAAGGTAAAGCGAAGCTAAGTCGCCAATATCCTATGAGGGAGGTTCCTCCAATTTGGCGCGAAGCTGTGCAAGCTGATCAAAACGCTGGAATTGCAGCTGCTCCAGCACAGTTCCAAAGAGTATGGATACATATTCCATGGAAGCGAGCAGAAGTGTTAGCAGTGAAACAGGCTTTGCCAGATCCACGTAAGAATCCAGCCGGATATTACAAGGAATTGACACAGACAGTTGAGGCTTGTATAATGAACTTAGCCGACATTGATATGTTGTTTGGTAATGTAGTTCCGCAACCAGTATGGGCTAAAATTCGTAGAGAGGATCATCAGGCTGCTTTAGGTGGTGATTGGGCAGCTATCACTGCAGCAGATGCTCAACAAATAGGTGGTGCGAAACCCGAACCTTTGATTGCTAATCTGCCAGGTAGAATAATTGATCTAATGAAGACTCTGATGCCAGCATTGCGTGTTAATTGGGACAAGTTGTCAGCGTGTAGACAGAAGAAAGACGAAAGTGTCTCGGACTTCTTCACGAGATTCGAAGAGACTTTTGTAGACCATAGTGGTCAGGATATGAGCACAGAAGGAGGACAAAGACTCTTTGTCGATAAATTTGTGCATAATTTGTTACCTGAATTATGCAATAAATTGAAAGACTCAGAAAGTGCGTGGGCTGTATCTACGACAGCGCAAATACTTGCGACTGCCCAGTACTACGAAAATAGGGATAAAGAGGAAAAGGAGAAATCAGAGAAGAAAACGAAAGATTTAAAAACTAAAGTTCTTTTGCAGCAGGCGTATCCGCCTCGTACGAATCAGACTAATACGCAGCAAAACTCATATCAAAGGACAGATTATAATACATCAAGGCCTCAATATCAGTGGAATCAGTGCGCGTACTGTAAGAAAGAGGGTCACTATAAAAATGAATGTCCGATCTTAGCGCAAAATAATGCAGCAGCAGCTCAGAGAGGTCGTGGTGGTTATGCGCAGAATTCTAGAGGTCGAGGGCGAGGTGCTATGCCTCCGCAAACGAATGATCGTCCTTCTAATCACTTTGATCAACGAAATGTACAGTCAGCTCAACAGAATAGGTCTCAGCAATATCTTGTTGAGGATTATTGTGAAGTTGATGAGGATTCTCAACAAAATGGGTACTAGGACAGCCATGGGCAGAGAGAGGGAGTAGTATCAGTTCCAGTGGATCAGAGTGGGCCTTATGTCGCAGTAGCAACATCAGGTGTAGTCGAACCGTTTCTGTTGGATACTGGTGCCGCGAAAAGTTCTATCATGCATGCGAAACTCCCTGGCGCACCTTTGTCTGGCTCAACAAATGTTTCCGTAGGTTTTTCAGGCGCCCCTGTGTACAACCCGATATCTGGTCCTTTGTCTATTTCTGTTGGACCGTGTCACTTGAAAGCACCCCTGATTTTGACGACAGGTTGTAATGAAAATCTGCTTGGTTTAGATTTGTTAAAACGACTATATGCGACATTGTACTGTTCTCCGGAAGGAGTACAGCTTACACTGGGCAAAAATATCACCTCTCCGATGTACTTGTCAATGGACGCACTCCCGCCGGAGCTACGTTCACTCCCTGATTCTCTTTGGGCGACTGGTCCCAATGATGTAGGTCTACTAGAAATTCCACCATATGTAGTAACTTTGAAAGCGAATGTAAAATTTCCAAGAATTCCTCAATATAAAATCTCGAATGAAGGAGAACGTGCACTTTTACTAATTGTGCAAGATTTGATTAAGAAAGGTGTGGTTGAAGAAACGCGAGGAAATGTCTGTAACAGTCCTGTATTACCGATCTTGAAACGAACTGATCCTACAAAGCCTCCAGTTTATAGGTTTGTCATAGACCTTAGAGAAGTTAATAAGATTGTAATTCCGCAGTTTCCTGTAGTGCCAGACATTACTGCCTTATTAA
Source organism: Lissotriton vulgaris (assembly GCF_964263255.1). Taxonomy (NCBI): domain Eukaryota; kingdom Metazoa; phylum Chordata; class Amphibia; order Caudata; family Salamandridae; genus Lissotriton; species Lissotriton vulgaris. The sequence continues at coordinate 98,904 of NW_028241680.1, read as the reverse complement.
CATTGATTCCTGCTACAGCCAATTGGTTCTCAGTCATCGACTTGAAGAATGCCTTTTTCAGCATTCCAATAGCTGAAGAAAGTAGGGATATTTTCGGCTTCTGTTTAGGAGGTCGAAGTTTCAGATTTAAACGCGCTCCACAAGGCTATTGTGAAAGTCCATCTATTTACAGTCAAGCTTTAAAAAGTCAGCTAGATTCTTTTGTCCTACCTCCAGGTTCTGCCCTAGTACAATACGTAGACGACCTTTTAGTGGCTGCCGATGACAAGGAAACTTGCAAAGCAGCTACAATTTCACTATTGCATCATTTGTCTAATTTGAATCATAAGGTGTCCCCTTCCAAAATGCAATATTGCTGCCAAGAAGTAACCTACCTAGGTCACCTCTTATCAAAGGAGGGAAGGAAGTTGACCCCAGAAAGAATAAAAGCAATTACGCAGATGAGTGTTCCACGCACACAGAGGGAAGTACGTGCCTTTCTAGGTATTACCTCTTACTGTAGGCAGTGGATTCCAAATTTTTCACTTTTAGCGAAGCCATTGGTAGCTTTGACTGGGAAAAATGTTCCGAGTCCGGTGCCATGGTCTGATGAATGTCAAGAGAGTTTTATTGAGTTACGAAAAGCACTGTGTTCAGCTCCTGTATTGGGTACACCTGATTATAGCAAGCCATTCACGCTCTACGTTCACGAAAGAGAAGGTTGCGCGTTGAGTGTTCTGACACAGAAGTTTGGTGACAAACAACGCCCTTGTGCGTATTTCTCATCAACATTAGATCCGGTAGCTAGAGCATTGCCTAGTTGTTTGAGGGCTACAGCGGCAGCTGCAGCTTCCATTCGACAATCTGCTGGTTTGGTGATGAACAATATGCTAGTGGTCATGGTTCCTCATGCAGTGGATACACTCATGAACCGAACGAAGACACAACACCTTACTAGTGCGAGATTATCTGGTTACGAGCTGACGTTATTAGCAAGTCATATTCAGATCAAAAGATGCAATGTATTGAATCCAGCAACATTGTTGCCGACTGATCAAGAGTCGAGTGATTCTGAGCCACATGACTGCTATTTCAAAACGGAGGAAGAGACAAAAGGTCGCATCGATTTGAGGGATACTCCCCTATCCGACCCGGATGGTACGCTGTATGTGGACGGGTCATGTTTTAAATTGGAGAATGGTGATGTGACTGCTGCCTACGCGGTAACGACTTTGAAGACGATTGTGGAGACTGCAAGAGTGAGTCAGAATTCTGCCCAAGCTGCAGAATTAATAGCTCTTACGAGAGCGTGTGTTTTAGCTAAGGGAAAGAGAGTGAATGTGTTTACAGATAGTCAGTACGCATTTGGCGTGGCCCATAGTTTTGGCCGTTTGTGGAGAGAAAGGGGTTTCATTACGTCCCATGGGACTAAGATTCAGCATGGTCAGCTAGTTAACGACTTGTTGGAATCTCTAACCTTACCGACTGAAGTTGCGATTGTGAAGTGCAGTGCTCATAAAGCAATCACGGATGATGTTGGTCGGGGAAATGCCTTTGCTGATGAAACCGCTAAACAAACAGCTAGAGACATGATGAGTAGAATGTATGTTGCTACGTCTGCAAGATGGATTGCTGAGTCTGGAATGTGTGAGGACACTATGGAAAGTGTGAAAGAGATTCAGAAAGAAGCGACTGAAGAAGAGAAACGCGTATGGAGAGAAAGTACGGGCAAATTGGACTCGAATGGATGTTGGATCGATTTGACAGAACAGCAGCGTTGGATGTTGCCTGATGCGTATGTGCTTGCAGTAGTGACGATGGCGCATGGAGTGGCGCACATAAGTTCTAAAGGGATATGTAAGATGTTGGCTCCGGTCTGGAAGAATGAGGGAATCAGTAAGTGTGCAGAGAGAGTGGTGAAAAATTGTATGGTGTGCTTGATGCATAATCCTGGCAAGGGAACTCCAACTCCAGCTGGTCATTTTGCTCCTCCTTCCTGTCCCTTTGAAGTGATTCAGTTAGACTTCATTCACATGGAACGCTGCAACAATTTAAAATACGTCCTGGTGGTAGTTTGTGCTTTTTCCAGGTGGATAGAAGCATACCCACTAAAGGACAACACTGCTCTATCTACTGCCAAAATTCTTCTAAAAGAATTTTTCCCTAGGTACGGAATGCCACGGATTGTATGGTCAGATAACGGAAGTGAGTTTATAGGGAAAGTTATGCAGAGTGTGTGTGCTGGTCTAGGATTGAAACAAAAATTTCATAGTGCGAACCATCCCCAGTCTGCTGGTTTAGTCGAGGGTTACAATGGCACCCTCAAGCTTAAAATAGCCAAAATACAAGCATCCACAGGTTTGGCTTGGCCAGACGCACTTCCCTTGGCTTTGTTATCAACGAGAGCAACAGTGCATTCTAGAATAGGGCTTTCTCCATATGAGATTGTGTTTGGCCGCCCAGCAAATATCTGGGGTGTGCCAAGGCCTAAAAGGTTTTGCTCCATTGAATATCCTATGTTGATAGACTACCTTTACGACTTGACTGCTAAATTAAGTCTTATTCATCAACAGGTTTTTGATGCACTACCAAAGCCTCCGGAGAGTCCAGGGCATCAACTGAAACCGGGTGACTTCATTGTGGTCCGGAACTTCGCGAGGACAAAGAATCTTCAGCCTCGCTACATCGGCCCCTTCCAGGTCCTGCTGGCGACGAGGACAGCTGTACGTGTTGCTGGCCGCAAGCACTGGATCCACGCTTCTCACGTAAAGCGTGTTCCACTGCCGCTGCCCTACGACGACTGGGTGAAGAAGGGAATTGGTGCCTCCGAATCTGAAATAACTCCGAAATTTCTCCCTTTCAGCGATGCCGATTTGATTACTGACACTTTGAAACTTAACTCTCCTCCTGAAAAGACTGCTTTGAACATTGAACATTTGTCTCCAGCATCAAAAGAAACTTTGCCATCTGCGAACGTAAACTCTACAACAGCTGCTAGTGATACACTATTTTCCGATCAGACAGTACCAGCAAAGAAGAGATACAATCTTAGAAGCCATAAAAAGAACAAATAAAGCAGGCAACTGCATATTGTGATTTTGATATATACATATATATATATATATTGAACTTTTGCTTTTCAGCCAGGAAGTTTGCTATTGTCTATTGTTTTTTTAATTGCCTTGCCGTCTGGGTAGCCGTAGGGTCGTGGCTGTGTGCCTAGTTTGAATTTGCAGGGGTCTGACACAAGGTCGATCTTTCTGTTAGTTTTGGGAACTCCCAGGGCTGACAGAGGCATTTTCATCTACGTACACATCATCAGTGGTCGCGAGCGGATTGTAGAAGATGGAACTTCCTGCGCTGCAACGAGAAAATGTGATTTACGTTCGCAGAAACAGACTTAATAGAATTCTTCACAGCAAATGTTTCTTGATACAATGTGCCATTACATTTTTGATTGTTTTAGCAACATTGGTGGGTGGAATTGTCTTTAGCATAAATTTGATTTTTGTGCCAGTTTCTACAGTGCCTCCCCTTGATCCAGCTATTTCTACTGTTTCTTCTATACACTCTTTTCACTCATTTCCAGAACATGAGCAAGCTCGACGCTCAGAATTCATTAATAACACTTTTGTACAGCTCTTGCACCAACACCAACTGGTGGTTAACACTACAGACTGCTGGGTGTGTGGCTTGATACCTCACACTATGGATAAAGGTATTCCCTATTTGGTTTTGCCTTACAGCTATAATGGATCATTTCAGGCCTTCCAAACCATCTTTGCTTATGCCCTTGAAACCTATCCTCCACGTCCACCACGTTCCACTAAATATAACTCTGCCAACAAAGCCTTAGTCCAGGGAATTATTGACATGGTCAAGGACGTCAATAATACTCCATCTTACCCTAGAGACGAATTGCGAGTATATTTAAGTTGGAATACTTCAGAGTATCGCCTTAGTTTAGGAGAAAGCAAGCGTAAAAGCTCAACTCCAATCTGGGTCGTACCTCACCGAGGTCAGGTCTGTCTGCAAGGTAATGGGAGAAATCCGAGAGCTCAGCTAGGGAGGAGTGAGTGCGTAGAGACTTATGTGTTTTCGGCTAACTCCTCCCCTGCCTTCCTCACTGCTAGGGGTACCTACTTCATTTGTCGAGACAGAGCTTATACATGGTTGCCTGCCGACTTCTCAGGATCATGTTATATTGCTCGATTGTTGCCTCCGACATACACTGCTTCACCGGATTATCACAAAACAAGAGTAGCTAGAGGTGTTTTCAGCAAGGAAGATACCGCTGGCCAGGAAGCTGGAGACTTCTTCAAAGGCTTCCTTCCGTTCTGGGGGCCTATGGCCAATAGTAGAAACATACGTCAGCTAACACGGGTAGTTGAATCTACTATTACCGAAACTGCTGGTGCCCTTAGCAATCTGACAGCTGAGCTTCAGGCGGATAGGCTCATGACATTGCAGAACCGTATGGTTCTAGATGTTATACTTGCAGATCGAGGTGGGGTATGCAGAATGATCCAATCGAGCTGCTGTGTCTTTATTCCTAATAATGCTCCAACAGTCTATGAGGCGATCTCTAAGCTACACAAGATTTCCGACTCTATACATGTAGACGAGGGAAACTGGTCCTTTATGGAGTGGTTTTGGACTCTGATCTCAGCGTGGGGGTGGAAGATTCTAATGGTCATTGGTGTCATCTTAGTATTCCTATTCTCATGTTGTCTGATTATCCAGTGTGGTCCTGCTCTGTGTAGTCTTTGTGCTACAACTTGTCTCAGAAAACCACCTGCGTTTGGAGAAAAGACACGAGAAAGGATGATGATACAACAGCATGTCACTGACCTGATGAACATAGAACTAGATTCAGACATAGATTGAGTAATTGCCTATGTAAGGGCAAAAGGAGGGTCTGAGGTTCCGTGACGGTTCCGTGACAACTTGAACCCGTGTTTTCAAGTTCGTCGGAATTACATAAAAATGATATCAGTGAACCGCAAATGATCCATTTAGTATATCCTAGTGTTTTCGCTACGCTACGAGCAAAAGCACTCCTTCTACCGACACATTTCTGATATACACACGGCATCCATCTTAGATCGTGGCCGCCATTTTGTGGTTCCTTGCCCTCACATATGCAACAGCCTCTGATCATTTCATTCACTCCACTTTGATTAAGGACACGTAGCCTTAGCCGGAGATTCACCTCTTACATGACACGTGCACCTTAAACCAGATCACGCTGTAGCTGCATGACTCGACAAAGGCTGCCTCCTCTGCCCGAGGCCAGTCCTGCCAAACTGGTCTTCGTGTCCATTGTACCTGATCATGATTAGGCGGCCGAAGCCGGTAGCCTTGCCCATTTACAACCCACAAACATCTCTTATCCCGCTTTTCTATCTTCTGCACCTGGCTCTGCTCCTTTCCTTCTGGGCCTTTATTAGGGGGAGGTAACGAACTTTACGATGAGGCGGTCCGGCTCTTGAATACAATATTGACAAAGGATTGTGATGGACTGGTGGGAACCCCTCTTCGTGATGTTTGGTATCAGATATTATCAACAGTTCCTGTGTAACACCAAATATTTATTGTTTAGAGACACAAAAGGTTTGGGAATGTACCGACATGTGAAATATTTGCCTAGAGCACAATTTTTGGTATATAAGGAGCAACCCACTTTGTGCAAATCGAACAGGCTCCTGGTTACTGCCCGTGTGTAGTATCTATGACTTCTGTGTCCCTGCAGTAATAAACCTTTGTTCTTTGACGCCACCATCGAGAAGCCCGTGTTTCTGTTCATTTGTGCACCAAGGCAGGTGGAACTCCGGGGTCTTTGGGTGTTGTACCCTGACACCTCTGGACGGAACCAAAAAGTCCAGAACTCCAGAGGGTAGAGTTGGAGTTGGAGGGTGGAGTTGGAGATTGGAGTTGGAGGGTGGATTTGAAGTTGGAGGGTGGATTTGGAGTTAAAGGGTGGATAAGTTGGAGGGTAGATTTGGAGTTGGAGGGTGGAGTTGGAGGGTAGATTTGGAGTTGGAGGGTGGATTTGGAGATGGAAGGTTGATTTGGAGTTGGAGGGTGGATTTGGAGTTGGGGTGGAGTTGTAGGATGGAGGGTGGAGTTGGAGGGTGGATTTGGAGTTGGAGGGTGGAGTTGGAGGGTGGATTTGGAGTTGGAGGGTGGATAAGTTGGAGGGAGGATTTGGAGTTGGAGGGTCGAGTTGGAGGGTTGAGTTGGAGTTGGAGGGAGTATTTGGAATTGTAGGGTTGAGTTAGAGTTGTAGGATGGATTTGGAGTTGGAGGGTGGATTTAGAGTTGGAGGGTTGAGTAGGAGTGTGGATTTGGAGTTGGAGGGTGGATTTGGAGGGTTGAGTTGGAGAGTGGATTTGGAGTTGTAGGGAGGATTTAGAGTTGGAGGGTGGAGTTGGAGGGTGGAATTAGAGGGTGGAGTTGGAGGGTGATTTGGAGTTGGAGGGTGATTTAGAGTAGGAGGGTGGAGTTGGAGGGTGGATTTGGAGTTTGAGGGTGGATTTGGAGTTGGAGGGTGGAGTTAGAGTTGGAGGGTGGATTTGGAGTTGGAGGGTGGAGTTGGAGGGTGGAGTTGGAGGTTGGAGTTGGAGGGTGTATTTGGAGTTGGAGGGTGGATTTGGAATTGGAGGGTAGAGTTGGAGTTGGAGGGTGGAGTTGGAGATTGGAGTTGGAGGGTGGATTTGGAGTTGGAGGGTGGATTTGGAGTTGGAGGGTGGATAAGTTGGAGGGTAGATTTGGAGTTGGAGGGTGGAGTTGGACTTGGAGGGTAGATTTGGAGTTGGAGGGTGGATTCGGAGTTTGAAGGTTGATTTGGAGTTGGAGGGTGGATTTGGAGTTGGGGGTGGAGTTGTAGGATGGAGGGTGGAGTTGGAGGGTGGATTTGGAGTTGGAGGGTTGAGTTGGAGGGTGCATTTGGAGTTAGAGGGTGGATTTGGAGTTGAAGGGTGGAGTTGGAGGGCAGAGTTGGAGGGTGGATTCGGAGGTTAGATTTGGGGGTGGATTAGGAGTTGCAGGGTACATTTGGAGTTGGAGGGTCGATTTGGAGTTGGAGGGTGGATTTGGAGTTGGAGGGTGGATTTGGAGTTTGAAGGTTGATTTGGAGTTGGAGGGTGGATTTGGAGTTGGGGGTGGAGTTGTAGGATGGAGGGTGGAGTTGGAGGGTGGATTTGGAGTTGGAGGGTGGAGTTGGAGGGTGCATTTGGAGTTAGACGGTGGATTTGGAGTTGAAGGGTGGAGTTGGAGGGCGGAGTTGGAGGGTGGATTCGGAGGTTAGAGTTGGGGGTGGATTAGGAGTTGCAGGGTACATTTGGAGTTGGAGGGTCGATTTGGAGTTGGAGGGTGGATTTGGAGTTGGAGGGTGGAGTTGGAGGGTGGATTTGGAATTGGAGGGTGGAGTTGGAGGGTGGAGTTGGAGTTAGAGGGTGTATTTGGAGTTGGAGGGTGGATTTGGAGTTAGAAGGTGGATTTGGAGTTTGAGGGTAGATTTAGTATTGGAGGGTGGATTTAGAGTTGCAGGGTCGATTTGGAGTTGGAGAGTGGATTTGGAGTTGGAGGGTGGATTTGAAGTTGGAGTGTGGATTTGGAGTTGGAGAGTGGATTTGGAGTTGTAGGGTGGTTTTGGAGGGTGATTTGAAGTTGGAGGGTGGATTTCGAGTAGGAGGGTGGAGTTGGAGGGTGGATTTGAAGTTGGAGGATGGATTTGGAGTTTGAGAGGGGATTTGGAGTTGGAGGGTGGAGTTAGAGTTGGAGGGTAGATTTGGAGTTGGAGGGTGGAGTTGGAGGGTGGAGTTGGAGTTGGAGGTTGGAGTTGGAGGGTGGATTTGGAGTTGGAGGGTGGATTTGGAATTGGAGGGTAGAGTTAGAGTTGGAGGGTGGAGTTGGAGATTGGAGTTGGAGGGTGTATTTGGAGTTGAAGAGTGGAGTTGGAGTTGGAGGGTGGATTTGGAGTTGGAGGGTGGAGTTGGAGGGTAGATTTGGAGTTGGAGGGTGGAGTTGGAGGGTAGAGTTGGAGGGTGGATTTGGAGTTAAAGGGTGGATTTGGAGTTGGAGGGTGGAGTTGGAGGGTGGAGGTAGAGTTGGAGGTTGGAGTTGGAGGGTGGATTTGGAGTTGGAGGGTGGATTTGAAGTTGAAGGGTGGATTTGGAGTTGGAGGGTAGATTTGGAGTTGGAGGGTGGATTTGGAGTTTGAAGGTTGATTTGGAGTTGGAGGGTGGATTTGGAGTTGGGGGTGGAGTTGTAGGATGGAGGGTGGAGTTGGAGGGTGGATTTGGAGTTGGAGGGTGGAGTTGGAGGGTGCATTTGGAGTTAGATGGTGGATTTGGAGTTGAAGGGTGGAGTTGGAGGGCGGAGTTGGAGGGTGGATTCGGAGGTTAGAGTTGGGGGTGGATTAGGAGTTGCAGGGTACATTTGGAGTTGGAGGGTCGATTTGGAGTTGGAGGGTGGATTTGGAGTTGGAGGGTGGAGTTAGAGGGTGGATTTGGAGTTGGATGGTGGATTTGGAGTTAGAAGGTGGATTTGGAGTTTGAGGGTAGATTTAGAGTTGGAGGGTGGATTTAGAGTTGCAGGGTCGATTTGGAGTTGGAGGGTGGATTTGGAGTTGGAGGGTGGATTTGAAGTTGAAGGGTGGATTTGGAGTCGGAGGGTAGATTTGGAGTTGGAGGGTGGATTTGGAGTTTGAAGGTTGATTTGGAGTTGGAGGGTGGATTTGGAGTTGGGGGTGGAGTTGTAGGATGGAGGGTGGAGTTGGAGGGTGGATTTGGAGTTGGAGGGTGGAGTTGGAGGGTGCATTTGGAGTTAGACGGTGGATTTGGAGTTGAAGGGTGGAGTTGGAGGGCGGAGTTGGAGGGTGGATTCGGAGGTTAGAGTTGGGGGTGGATTAGGAGTTGCAGGGTACATTTGGAGTTGGAGGGTCGATTTGGAGTTGGAGGGTGGATTTGGAGTTGGAGGGTGGATTTGGAATTGGAGGGTGGAGTTGGAGGGTGGAGTTGGAGTTAGAGGGTGTATTTGGAGTTGGAGGGTGGATTTGGAGTTAGAAGGTGGATTTGGAGTTTGAGGGTAGATTTAGTATTGGAGGGTGGATTTAGAGTTGCAGGGTCGATTTGGAGTTGGAGAGTGGATTTGGAGTTGGAGGGTGGATTTGAAGTTGGAGTGTGGATTTGGAGTTGGAGAGTGGATTTGGAGTTGTAGGGTGGTTTTGGAGGGTGATTTGGAGTTGGAGGGTGGATTTCGAGTAGGAGGGTGGAGTTGGAGGGTGGATTTGGAGTTGGAGGATGGATTTGGAGTTTGAGAGGGGATTTGGAGTTGGAGGGTGGAGTTAGAGTTGGAGGGTAGATTTGGAGTTGGAGGGTGGAGTTGGAGGGTGGAGTTGGAGTTGGAGGTTGGAGTTGGAGGGTGGATTTGGAGTTGGAGGGTGGATTTGGAATTGGAGGGTAGAGTTAGAGTTGGAGGGTGGAGTTGGAGATTGGAGTTGGAGGGTGGATTTGGAGTTGAAGAGTGAAGTTGGAGTTGGAGGGTGGATTTGGAGTTGGAGGGTGGAGTTGGAGGGTAGATTTGGAGTTGGAGGGTGGAGTTGGAGGGTAGAGTTGGAGGGTGGATTTGGAGTTAAAGGGTGGATTTGGAGTTGGAGGGTGGAGTTGGAGGGTGGAGGTAGAGTTGGAGGTTGGAGTTGGAGGGTGTATTTGGAGTTGGAGGGTGGATTTGGAATTGGAGGGTAGAGTTGGAGTTGGAGGGTGGAGTTGGAGATTGGAGTTGGAGGGTGGATTTGAAGTTGGAGGGTGGATTTGGAGTTAAAGGGTGGATAAGTTGGAGGGTAGATTTGGAGTTGGAGGGTGGAGTTGGAGGGTAGATTTGGAGTTGGAGGGTGGATTTGGAGATGGAAGGTTGATTTGGAGTTGGAGGGTGGATTTGGAGTTGGGGTGGAGTTGTAGGATGGAGGGTGGAGTTGGAGGGTGGATTTGGAGTTGGAGGGTGGAGTTGGAGGGTGGATTTGGAGTTGGAGGGTGGATAAGTTGGAGGGAGGATTTGGAGTTGGAGGGTCGAGTTGGAGGGTTGAGTTGGAGTTGGAGGGAGTATTTGGAATTGTAGGGTTGAGTTAGAGTTGTAGGATGGATTTGGAGTTGGAGGGTGGATTTAGAGTTGGAGGGTTGAGTAGGAGTGTGGATTTGGAGTTGGAGGGTGGATTTGGAGGGTTGAGTTGGAGAGTGGATTTGGAGTTGTAGGGAGGATTTAGAGTTGGAGGGTGGAGTTGGAGGGTGGAATTAGAGGGTGGAGTTGGAGGGTGATTTGGAGTTGGAGGGTGATTTAGAGTAGGAGGGTGGAGTTGGAGGGTGGATTTGGAGTTTGAGGGTGGATTTGGAGTTGGAGGGTGGAGTTAGAGTTGGAGGGGGGATTTGGAGTTGGAGGGTGGAGTTGGAGGGTGGAGTTGGAGGTTGGAGTTGGAGGGTGTATTTGGAGTTGGAGGGTGGATTTGGAATTGGAGGGTAGAGTTGGAGTTGGAGGGTGGAGTTGGAGATTGGAGTTGGAGGGTGGATTTGGAGTTGGAGGGTGGATTTGGAGTTGGAGGGTGGATAAGTTGGAGGGTAGATTTGGAGTTGGAGGGTGGAGTTGGAGTTGGAGGGTAGATTTGGAGTTGGAGGGTGGATTCGGAGTTTGAAGGTTGATTTGGAGTTGGAGGGTGGATTTGGAGTTGGGGGTGGAGTTGTAGGATGGAGGGTGGAGTTGGAGGGTGGATTTGGAGTTGGAGGGTTGAGTTGGAGGGTGCATTTGGAGTTAGAGGGTGGATTTGGAGTTGAAGGGTGGAGTTGGAGGGCGGAGTTGGAGGGTGGATTCGGAGGTTAGATTTGGGGGTGGATTAGGAGTTGCAGGGTACATTTGGAGTTGGAGGGTCGATTTGGAGTTGGAGGGTGGATTTGGAGTTGGAGGGTGGAGTTGGAGGGTGGATTTGGAATTGGAGGGTGGAGTTGGAGGGTGGAGTTGGAGTTAGAGGGTGTATTTGGAGTTGGAGGGTGGATTTGGAGTTAGAAGGTGGATTTGGAGTTTGAGGGTAGATTTAGAGTTGGAGGGTGGATTTAGAGTTGCAGGGTTGATTTGGAGTTGGAGAGTGGATTTGGAGTTGGAGGGTGGATTTGAAGTTGGAGGGTGGATTTGGAGTTGGAGGGTGGATTTGGAGTTGTAGGGTGGTTTTGGAGGGTGATTTGGAGTTGGAGGGTGGATTTCGAGTAGGAGGGTGGAGTTGGAGGGTGGATTTGGAGTTGGAGGATGGATTTGGTGTTTGAGGGGGGATTTGAAGTTGGAGGGTGGAGTTAGAGTTGGAGGGTAGATTTGGAGTTGGAGGGTGGAGTTGGAGGGTGGAGTTGGAGTTGGAGGTTGGAGTTGGAGGGTGGATTTGGAGTTGGAGGGTGGATTTGGAGTTGGAGGGTGGAGTTGGAGGGTGGAGGTAGAGTTGGAGGTTGGAGTTGGAGGGTGTATTTGGAGTTGGAGGGTGGATTTGGAATTGGAGGGTAGAGTTGGAGTTGGAGGGTGGAGTTGGAGATTGGAGTTGGAGGGTGGATTTGAAGTTGGAGGGTGGATTTGGAGTTAAAGGGTGGATAAGTTGGAGGGTGGATTTGGAGTTGGAGGGTGGAGTTGGAGGGTAGATTTGGAGTTGGAGGGTGGATTTGGAGTTGGAAGGTTGATTTGGAGTTGGAGGGTGGATTTGGAGTTGGGGTGGAGTTGTAGGATGGAGGGTGGAGTTGGAGGGTGGATTTGGAGTTGGAGGGTGGAGTTGGAGGGTGGATTTGGAGTTGGAGGGTGGATAAGTTGGAGGGTAGATTTGGAGTTGGAGGGTGGAGTTGGAGTTGGAGGGTAGATTTGGAGTTGGAGGGTGGATTTGGAGTTGGAAGGTTGATTTGGAGTTGGAGGGTGGATTTGGAGTTGGGGGTGGAGTTGTAGGATGGAGGGTGGAGTTGGAGGGTGGATTTGGATTTGGAGGGTGGAGTTGGAGGGTGGATTTGGAGTTAGAGGGTGGATTTGGAGTTGAAGGGTGGAGTTGGAGAGCGGAGTTGGAGGGTGGATTCGGAGGATAGAGTTGGGGGTGGATTAGGAGTTGCAGGGTACATTTGGAGTTGGAGGGTCGATTTGGAGTTGGAGGGTGGATTTGCAGTTGGAGGGTGGAGTTGGAGGGTGGATTTGGAATTGGAGGGTGGAGTTGGAGGGTGAAGTTGGAGTTAGAGGGTGTATTTGGAATTGGAGGGTGGATTTGGAGTTAGAAGGTGGATTTGGAGTTTGAGGCTAGATTTAGAGTTGGAGGGTGGATTTAGAGTTGCAGGGTCGATTTGGAGTTGGAGGGTGGATTTGGAGTTGGAGGGTGGATTTGAAGTTGGAGGGTGGATTTGGAGTTGGAGCGTGGATTTGGAGGGTGGATTTGGAGTTGGAGTGTCGATTTGGAGTTGGAGGGAGGATTTGGATTTGGAGGGTCGAGTTGGAGGGTTGAGTTGGAGTTGGAGGGAGAATTTGGAATTGTAGGGTTGAGTTAGAGTTGTAGGATGGAGTTGGAGTTGGAGGGTGGATTTAAAGTTGGAGGGTTGAGTAGGAGGGTGGATTTGGAGTTGGAGGGTGGATTTGGAGGGTTGAGTTGGAGAGTGGATTTGGAGTTGTAGGGAGGATTTGGAGTTGGAGGGTGGAGTTGGAGGGTGGAATTAGAGGGTGGAATTAGAGGGTGGAGTTGGAGGGTGATTCGGAGTTAGAGGGTGGATTTAGAGTAGGAGGGTGGAGTTGGAGGGTGGATTTGGAGTTTGAGGGTGGATTTGGAGTTGGAGGGTGGAGTTTGAGTTGGAGGGTGGATTTGGAGTTGGAGGGTGGAGTTGGAGGTTGGAGGTGGAGTTGGAGGTTGGAGGGTGGATTTTGAGTTGGAGGGTGGATTTGGAGTTGGAGGGTAGATAAGTTGGAGGGTAGATTTGGAGTTGGAGGGTGGAGTTGGAGTTGGAGGGTAGATTTGGAGCTGGAGGGTGGATTTGGAGTTGGAAGGTTGATTTGGAGTTGGAGGGTGTACTTGGAGTTGGGGGGTGGAGTTGTAGGATGGAGGGTGGAGTTGGAGGGTGGATTTGGAGTTGGAGGGTAGAGTTGGAGGGTGAATTTGGAGTTAGAGGGTGGATTTGGAGTTGAAGGGTGGAGTTGGAGGGCGGAGTTGCAGGGTACATTTGGAGTTGGAGGGTCGATTTGGAGTTGGAGGGTGGATTTGGATTTGGAGGGTGGAGTTGGAGGGTGGATTTGGAATTGGAGGGTGGAGTTGGAGGATGGAGTTGGAGTTAGAGTGTGTATTTGGAGTTGGAGGGTGGATTTGGAGTTAGAAGGTGGATTTGGAGTTTGAGGGTAGATTTAGAGTTGGAGGGTGGATTTAGAGTTGCAGGGTCGATTTGGAGTTGGAGGGTGGATTTGGAGTTGGAGGGTAGATTTGGAGTTTGAGGGTAGATTTAGAGTTGGAGGGTGGATTTGGAGTTGGAGGGTGGAGTTGGAGGGTGGAGGTGGAGTTGGAGGTTGGAGTTGGAGGGTGTATTTGGAGTTGGAGGGTGGATTTGGAATTGGAGGGTAGAGTTGGAGTTGGAGGGTGGAGTTGGAGATTGGAGTTGGAGGGTGGATTTGGAGTTGGAGGGTGGATTTGGAGTTGGAGGGTGGATAAGTTGGAGGGTAGATTTGGAGTTGGAGGGTGGATTTAGAGTAGGAGGGTGGAGTTGGAGGGTGGATTTGGAGTTTGAGGGTGGATTTGGTATTGGAGGGTAGAGTTGGAGTTGGAGGGTGGAGTTGGAGATTGGAGTTGGAGGTTGGATTTGGAGTTGGAGGGTGGAGTTGGAGGGTGGATTTGGAGTTGGAGGGTGGATAAGTTGGAGGGTAGATTTGGAGTTGGAGAGTGGAGTTGGAGTTGGAGGGTAGATTTGGAGTTGGAGGGTGGATTTGGAGTTGGAAGGTTGATTTGGAGTTGGAGGGTGGATTTGGAGTTGGGGGGTGGAGTTGTAGGATGGAGGGTGGAGTTGGGGGTGGATTTGGAGTTGGAGGGTGGAGTTGGAGAGTGGATTTGGAGTTAGAGGGTCGATTTGGAGTTGAAGGGTGGAGTTGGAGGGTGGAGTTGGAGGGTGGATTCGGAGGGTAGAGTTGGGGGTGGATTAGGAGTTACAGGGTACATTTGGAGTTGGAGGGTCGATTTGGAGTTGGAGGGTGGATTTGGAGTTGGAGGGTAGATTTGAAGTTGGAGGGTGGATTTGGAGTTAGAGGGTGGATTTGGAGTTGGAGGGTGGATTTGGAGGGTTGAGTTGGAGAGTGGATTTGGAGTTGTAGGGAGGATTTGGAGTTGGAGGGTGGAGTTGGAGGGTGGAATTAGAGGGTGGAATTAGAGGGTGGAGTTGGAGGGTGATTCGGAGTTAGAGGGTGGATTTAGAGTAGGAGGGTGGAGTTGGAGGGTGGATTAGGAGTTTGAGGGTGGATTTGGAGTTGGAGGGTGGAGATTGAGTTGGAGGGTGGAGTTGGAGTTGGAGGGTAGATTTGGAGTTGGAGGGTGGATTTGGAGTTGGAAGGTTGATTTGGAGTTGGAGGGTGGATTTGGAGTTGGGGGGTGAAGTTGTAGGATGGAGGGTGGAGTTGGGGGTGGATTTGGAGTTGGAGGGTGGAGTTGGAGGGTGGATTTGGAGTTAGAGGGTCGATTTGGAGTTGAAGGGTGGAGTTGGAGGGTGGAGTTGGAGGGTGGATTCGGAGGGTAGAGTTGGGGGTGGATTAGGAGTTACAGGGTACATTTGGAGTTGGAGGGTGGATTTGGAGTTGGAGGGTGGATTTGGAGTTGGAGGGTAGATTTGAAGTTGGAGGGTGGATTTGGAGTTAGAGGGTGGATTTGGAGTTGGAGGGTGGATTTGGAGGGTTGAGTTGGAGAGTGGATTTGGAGTTGTAGGGAGGATTTGGAGTTGGAGGGTGGAGTTGGAGGGTGGAATTAGAGGGTGGAGTTGGAGGGTGATTCAGAGTTAGAGGGTGGATTTAGAGTAGGAGGGTGGAGTTGGAGGGTGGATTAGGAGTTTGAGGGTGGATTTGGAGTTGGAGGGTGGAGATTGAGTTGGAGGGTGGATTTGGAGTTAGAGGGTGGAGTTGGAGGGTGGAGGTGGAGTTGGAGGTTGGAGGGTGGATTTTGAGTTGGAGGGTGGAGTTGGAGGGTGGATTTGGAGTTGGAGGGCAGATAAGTTGGAGGGTAGATTTGGAGTTGGAGGTTGGAGTTGGAGTTGGAGGGTAGATTTGGAGTTGGAGGGTGGATTTGGAGTTGGAAGGTTGATTTGGAGTTGGAGGGTGGACTTGGAGTTGGGGGGTGGAGTTGTAGGATGGAGGGTGGAGTTGGAGGGTGGATTTGGAGTTGGAGGGTAGAGTTGGAGGGTGAATTTGGAGTTAGAGGGTGGATTTGGAGTTGAAGGGTGGAGTTGGAGGGCGGAGTTGGAGGGTGGATTTGGAGGGTAGAGTTGGGGGTGGATTAGGAGTTGCAGGGTACATTTGGAGTTGGAGGGTCGATTTGGAGTTGGAGGGTGGATTTGGAGTTGGAGGGTGGAGTTGGAGGGTGGATTTGGAATTGGAGGGTGGAGTTGGAGGATGGAGTTGGAGTTAGAGGGTGGATTTGGAGTTGGATGGTGGATTTGGAGTTAGAAGGTGGATTTGGAGTTTGAGGGTAGATTTAGAGTTGGAGGGTGGATTTAGAGTTGCAGGGTCGATTTGGAGTTGGAGGGTGGATTTGGAGTTGGAGGGTGGATTTGAAGTTGAAGGGTGGATTTGGAGTTGGAGGGTAGATTTGGAGTTGGAGGGTGGATTTGGAGTTTGAAGGTTGATTTGGAGTTGGAGGGTGGATTTGGAGTTGGGGGTGGAGTTGTAGGATGGAGGGTGGAGTTGGAGGGTGGATTTGGAGTTGGAGGGTGGAGTTGGAGGGTGCATTTGGAGTTAGACGGTGGATTTGGAGTTGAAGGGTGGAGTTGGAGGGCGGAGTTGGAGGGTGGATTCGGAGGTTAGAGTTGGGGGTGGATTAGGAGTTGCAGGGTACATTTGGAGTTGGAGGGTCGATTTGGAGTTGGAGGGTGGATTTGGAGTTGGAGGGTGGAGTTGGAGGGTGGATTTGGAATTGGAGGGTGGAGTTGGAGGGTGGAGTTGGAGTTAGAGGGTGTATTTGGAGTTGGAGGGTGGATTTGGAGTTAGAAGGTGGATTTGGAGTTTGAGGGTAGATTTAGTATTGGAGGGTGGATTTAGAGTTGCAGGGTCGATTTGGAGTTGGAGAGTGGATTTGGAGTTGGAGGGTGGATTTGAAGTTGGAGTGTGGATTTGGAGTTGGAGAGTGGATTTGGAGTTGTAGGGTGGTTTTGGAGGGTGATTTGGAGTTGGAGGGTGGATTTCGAGTAGGAGGGTGGAGTTGGAGGGTGGATTTGGAGTTGGAGGATGGATTTGGAGTTTGAGAGGGGATTTAGAGTTGGAGGGTGGAGTTAGAGTTGGAGGGTAGATTTGGAGTTGGAGGGTGGAGTTGGAGTGTGGAGTTGGAGTTGGAGGTTGGAGTTGGAGGGTGGATTTGGAGTTGGAGGGTGGATTTGGAATTGGAGGGTAGAGTTAGAGTTGGAGGGTGGAGTTGGAGATTGGAGTTGGAGGGTGTATTTGGAGTTGAAGAGTGGAGTTGGAGTTGGAGGGTGGATTTGGAGTTGGAGGGTGGAGTTGGAGGGTAGATTTGGAGTTGGAGGGTGGAGTTGGAGGGTAGAGTTGGAGGGTGGATTTGGAGTTAAAGGGTGGATTTGGAGTTGGAGGGTGGAGTTGGAGGGTGGAGGTAGAGTTGGAGGTTGGAGTTGGAGGGTGGATTTGGAGTTGGAGGGTGGATTTGAAGTTGAAGGGTGGATTTGGAGTTGGAGGGTAGATTTGGAGTTGGAGGGTGGATTTGGAGTTTGAAGGTTGATTTGGAGTTGGAGGGTGGATTTGGAGTTGGGGGTGGAGTTGTAGGATGGAGGGTGGAGTTGGAGGGTGGATTTGGAGTTGGAGGGTGGAGTTGGAGGGTGCATTTGGAGTTAGACGGTGGATTTGGAGTTGAAGGGTGGAGTTGGAGGGCGGAGTTGGAGGGTGGATTCGGAGGTTAGAGTTGGGGGTGGATTAGGAGTTGCAGGGTACATTTGGAGTTGGAGGGTCGATTTGGAGTTGGAGGGTGGATTTGGAGTTGGAGGGTGGAGTTGGAGGGTGGATTTGGAATTGGAGGGTGGAGTTGGAGGGTGGAGTTGGAGTTAGAGGGTGTATTTGGAGTTGGAGGGTGGATTTGGAGTTAGAAGGTGGATTTGGAGTTTGAGGGTAGATTTAGTATTGGAGGGTGGATTTAGAGTTGCAGGGTCGATTTGGAGTTGGAGAGTGGATTTGGAGTTGGAGGGTGGATTTGAAGTTGGAGTGTGGATTTGGAGTTGGAGAGTGGATTTGGAGTTGTAGGGTGGTTTTGGAGGGTGATTTGGAGTTGGAGGGTGGATTTCGAGTAGGAGGGTGGAGTTGGAGGGTGGATTTGGAGTTGGAGGATGGATTTGGAGTTTGAGAGGGGATTTGGAGTTGGAGGGTGGAGTTAGAGTTGGAGGGTAGATTTGGAGTTGGAGGGTGGAGTTGGAGGGTGGAGTTGGAGTTGGAGGTTGGAGTTGGAGGGTGGATTTGGAGTTGGAGGGTGGATTTGGAATTGGAGGGTAGAGTTAGAGTTGGAGGGTGGAGTTGGAGATTGGAGTTGGAGGGTGGATTTGGAGTTGAAGAGTGGAGTTGGAGTTGGAGGGTGGATTTGGAGTTGGAGGGTGGAGTTGGAGGGTAGATTTGGAGTTGGAGGGTGGAGTTGGAGGGTAGAGTTGGAGGGTGGATTTGGAGTTAAAGGGTGGATTTGGAGTTGGAGGGTGGAGTTGGAGGGTGGAGGTAGAGTTGGAGGTTGGAGTTGGAGGGTGTATTTGGAGTTGGAGGGTGGATTTGGAATTGGAGGGTAGAGTTGGAGTTGGAGGGTGGAGTTGGAGATTGGAGTTGGAGGGTGGATTTGAAGTTGGAGGGTGGATTTGGAGTTAAAGGGTGGATAAGTTGGAGGGTAGATTTGGAGTTGGAGGGTGGAGTTGGAGGGTAGATTTGGAGTTGGAGGGTGGATTTGGAGATGGAAGGTTGATTTGGAGTTGGAGGGTGGATTTGGAGTTGGGGTGGAGTTGTAGGATGGAGGGTGGAGTTGGAGGGTGGATTTGGAGTTGGAGGGTGGAGTTGGAGGGTGGATTTGGAGTTGGAGGGTGGATAAGTTGGAGGGAGGATTTGGAGTTGGAGGGTCGAGTTGGAGGGTTGAGTTGGAGTTGGAGGGAGTATTTGGAATTGTAGGGTTGAGTTAGAGTTGTAGGATGGATTTGGAGTTGGAGGGTGGATTTAGAGTTGGAGGGTTGAGTAGGAGGGTGGATTTGGAGTTGGAGGGTGGATTTGGAGGGTTGAGTTGGAGAGTGGATTTGGAGTTGTAGGGAGGATTTAGAGTTGGAGGGTGGAGTTGGAGGGTGGAATTAGAGGGTGGAGTTGGAGGGTGATTTGGAGTTGGAGGGTGATTTAGAGTAGGAGGGTGGAGTTGGAGGGTGGATTTGGAGTTTGAGGGTGGATTTGGAGTTGGAGGGTGGAGTTAGAGTTGGAGGGTGGATTTGGAGTTGGAGGGTGGAGTTGGAGGGTGGAGTTGGAGGTTGGAGTTGGAGGGTGTATTTGGAGTTGGAGGGTGGATTTGGAATTGGAGGGTAGAGTTTGAGTTGGAGGGTGGAGTTGGAGATTGGAGTTGGAGGGTGGATTTGGAGTTGGAGGGTGGATTTGGAGTTGGAGGGTGGATAAGTTGGAGGGTAGATTTGGAGTTGGAGGGTGGAGTTGGAGTTGGAGGGTAGATTTGGAGTTGGAGGGTGGATTCGGAGTTTGAAGGTTGATTTGGAGTTGGAGGGTGGATTTGGAGTTGGGGGTGGAGTTGTAGGATGGAGGGTGGAGTTGGAGGGTGGATTTGGAGTTGGAGGGTTGAGTTGGAGGGTGCATTTGGAGTTAGAGGGTGGATTTGGAGTTGAAGGGTGGAGTTGGAGGGCGGAGTTGGAGGGTGGATTCGGAGGTTAGATTTGGGAGTGGATTAGGAGTTGCAGGGTACATTTGGAGTTGGAGGGTCGATTTGGAGTTGGAGGGTGGATTTGGAGTTGGAGGGTGGAGTTGGAGGGTGGATTTGGAATTGGAGGGTGGAGTTGGAGGGTGGAGTTGGAGTTAGAGGGTGTATTTGGAGTTGGAGGGTGGATTTGGAGTTAGAAGGTGGATTTGGAGTTTGAGGGTAGATTTAGAGTTGGAGGGTGGATTTAGAGTTGCAGGGTCGATTTGGAGTTGGAGAGTGGATTTGGAGTTGGAGGGTGGATTTGAAGTTGGAGGGTGGATTTGGAGTTGGAGGGTGGATTTGGAGTTGTAGGGTGGTTTTGGAGGGTGATTTGGAGTTGGAGGGTGGATTTCGAGTAGGAGGGTGGAGTTGGAGGGTGGATTTGGAGTTGGAGGATGGATTTGGTGTTTGAGGGGGGATTTGAAGTTGGAGGGTGGAGTTAGAGTTGGAGGGTAGATTTGGAGTTGGAGGGTGGAGTTGGAGGGTGGAGTTGGAGTTGGAGGTTGGAGTTGGAGTGTGGATTTGGAGTTGGAGGGTGGATTTGGAGTTGGAGGGTGGAGTTGGAGGGTGGAGGTAGAGTTGGAGGTTGGAGTTGGAGGGTGTATTTGGAGTTGGAGGGTGGATTTGGAATTGGAGGGTAGAGTTGGAGTTGGAGGGTGGAGTTGGAGATTGGAGTTGGAGGGTGGATTTGAAGTTGGAGGGTGGATTTGGAGTTAAAGGGTGGATAAGTTGGAGGGTAGATTTGGAGTTGGAGGGTGGAGTTGGAGGGTAGATTTGGAGTTGGAGGGTGGATTTGGAGTTGGAAGGTTGATTTGGAGTTGGAGGGTGGATTTGGAGTTGGGGTGGAGTTGTAGGATGGAGGGTGGAGTTGGAGGGTGGATTTGGAGGGTGGAGTTGGAGGGTGGATTTGGAGTTGGAGGGTGGATAAGTTGGAGGGTAGATTTGGAGTTGGAGGGTGGAGTTGGAGTTGGAGGGTAGATTTGGAGTTGGAGGGTGGATTTGGAGTTGGAAGGTTGATTTGGAGTTGGAGGGTGGATTTGGAGTTGGGGGTGGATTTGGAATTGGAGGGTAGAGTTGGAGTTGGAGGGTGGAGTTGGAGATTGGAGTTGGAGGGTGGATTTGAAGTTGGAGGGTGGATTTGGAGTTAAAGGGTGGATAAGTTGGAGGGTAGATTTGGAGTTGGAGGGTGGAGTTGGAGGGTAGATTTGGAGTTGGAGGGTGGATTTGGAGTTGGAAGGTTGATTTGGAGTTGGAGGGTGGATTTGGAGTTGGGGTGGAGTTGTAGGATGGAGGGTGGAGTTGGAGGGTGGATTTGGAGTTGGAGGGTGGAGTTGGAGGGTGGATTTGGAGTTGGAGGGTGGATAAGTTGGAGGGTAGATTTGGAGTTGGAGGGTGGAGTTGGAGTTGGAGGGTAGATTTGGAGTTGGAGGGTGGATTTGGAGTTGGAAGGTTGATTTGGAGTTGGAGGGTGGATTTGGAGTTGGGGGTGGAGTTGTAGGATGGAGGGTGGAGTTGGAGGGTGGATTTGGATTTGGAGGGTGGAGTTGGAGGGTGGATTTGGAGTTAGAGGGTGGATTTGGAGTTGAAGGGTGGAGTTGGAGAGCGGAGTTGGAGGGTGGATTCGGAGGATAGAGTTGGGGGTGGATTAGGAGTTGCAGGGTACATTTGGAGTTGGAGGGTCGATTTGGAGTTGGAGGGTGGATTTGCAGTTGGAGGGTGGAGTTGGAGGGTGGATTTGGAATTGGAGGGTGGAGTTGGAGGGTGAAGTTGGAGTTAGAGGGTGTATTTGGAGTTGGAGGGTGGATTTGGAGTTAGAAGGTGGATTTGGAGTTTGAGGGTAGATTTAGAGTTGGAGGGTGGATTTAGAGTTGCAGGGTCGATTTGGAGTTGGAGGGTGGATTTGGAGTTGGAGGGTGGATTTGAAGTTGGAGGGTGGATTTGGAGTTGGAGCGTGGATTTGGAGGGTGGATTTGGAGTTGGAGTGTCGATTTGGAGTTGGAGGGAGGATTTGGATTTGGAGGGTCGAGTTGGAGGGTTGAGTTGGAGTTGGAGGGAGAATTTGGAATTGTAGGGTTGAGTTAGAGTTGTAGGATGGAGTTGGAGTTGGAGGGTGGATTTAAAGTTGGAGGGTTGAGTAGGAGGGTGGATTTGGAGTTGGAGGGTGGATTTGGAGGGTTGAGTTGGAGAGTGGATTTGGAGTTGTAGGGAGGATTTGGAGTTGGAGGGTGGAGTTGGAGGGTGGAATTAGAGGGTGGAATTAGAGGGTGGAGTTGGAGGGTGATTCGGAGTTAGAGGGTGGATTTAGAGTAGGAGGGTGGAGTTGGAGGGTGGATTTGGAGTTTGAGGGTGGATTTGAAGTTGGAGGGTGGAGTTTGAGTTGGAGGGTGGATTTGGAGTTGGAGGGTGGAGTTGGAGGTTGGAGGTGGAGTTGGAGGTTGGAGGGTGGATTTTGAGTTGGAGGGTGGATTTGGAGTTGGAGGGTAGATAAGTTGGAGGGTAGATTTGGAGTTGGAGGGTGGAGTTGGAGTTGGAGGGTAGATTTGGAGTTGGAGGGTGGATTTGGAGTTGGAAGGTTGATTTGGAGTTGGAGGGTGGACTTGGAGTTGGGGGGTGGAGTTGTAGGATGGAGGGTGGAGTTGGAGGGTGGATTTGGAGTTGGAGGGTAGAGTTGGAGGGTGAATTTGGAGTTAGAGGGTGGATTTGGAGTTGGGTGGAGTTGGAGGGCGGAGTTGCAGGGTACATTTGGAGTTGGAGGGTCGATTTGGAGTTGGAGGGTGGATTTGGAGTTGGAGGGTGGAGTTGGAGGGTGGATTTGGAATTGGAGGGTGGAGTTGGAGGATGGAGTTGGAGATAGAGTGTGTATTTGGAGTTGGAGGGTGGATTTGGAGTTAGAAGGTGGATTTGGAGTTTGAGGGTAGATTTAGAGTTGGAGGGTGGATTTAGAGTTGCAGGGTCGATTTGGAGTTGGAGGGTGGATTTGGAGTTGGAGGGTGGATTTGAAGTTGAAGGGTGGATTTGGAGTTGGAGGGTGGATTTGGAGGGTGGATTTGGAGTTGGAGTGTCGATTTGGAGTTGGAGGGTGGAGTTGGAGGGTGGAGTTGGAGTTGGAGGGAGGATTTGGAGTTGGAGGGTCGAGTTGGAGGGTTGAGTTGGAGTTGGAGGGAGTATTTGGAATTGTAGGGTTGAGTTAGAGTTGTAGGATGGATTTGGAGTTGGAGGGTGGATTTAGAGTTGGAGGGTTGAGTAGGAGTGTGGATTTGGAGTTGGAGGGTGGATTTGGAGGGTTGAGTTGGAGAGTGGATTTGGAGTTGTAGGGAGGATTTAGAGTTGGAGGGTGGAGTTGGAGGGTGGAATTAGAGGGTGGAGTTGGAGGGTGATTTGGAGTTGGAGGGTGATTTAGAGTAAGAGGGTGGAGTTGGAGGGTGGATTTGGAGTTGGAGGGTGGAGTTGGAGGGTGGAGGTGGAGTTGGAGGTTGGAGTTGGAGGGTGTATTTGGAGTTGGAGGGTGGATTTGGAATTGGAGGGTAGAGTTGGAGTTGGAGGGTGGAGTTGGAGATTGGAGTTGGAGGGTGGATTTGGAGTTGGAGGGTGGATTTGGAGTAGGAGGGTGGATAAGTTGGAGGGTAGATTTGGAGTTGGAGGGTGGAGTTGGAGTTGGAGGGTAGATTTGGAGTTGGAGGGTGGATTTGGAGTTTGAAGGTTGATTTGGAGTTGGAGGGTGGATTTGGAGTTGGGGGTGGAGTTGTAGGATGGAGGGTGAAGTTGGAGGGTGGATTTGGAGTTGGAGGGTGGAGTTGGAGGGTGCATTCGGAGTTAGAGGGTGGATTTGGAGTTGAAGGGTGGAGTTGGAGGGTGGATTCGGAGGTTAGAGTTGGGGGTGGATTAGGAGTTGCAGGGTACATTTGGAGTTGGAGGGTCGATTTGGAGTTGGAGGGTGGATTTGGAGTTAGAGGGTGGAGTTGGAGGGTGGATTTGGAATTGGAGGGTGGAGTTGGAGGGTGGAGTTGGAGTTAGAGGGTGTATTTGGAGTTGGAGGGTGGATTTGGAGTTAGAAGGTGGATTTGGAGTTTGAGGGTAGATTTAGAGTTGGAGGGTGGATTTAGAGTTGCAGGGTCGATTTGGAGTTGGAGAGTGGATTTGGAGTTGGAGGGTGGATTTGAAGTTGGAGGGTGGATTTGGAGTTGGAGGGTGGATTTGGAGTTGGAGGGTGGTTTTGGAGGGTGATTTGGAGTTGGAGGGTGGATTTCGAGTAGGAGGGTGGAGTTGGAGGGTGGATTTGGAGTTGGAGGATGGATTTGGTGTTTGAGGGGGGATTTGAAGTTGGAGGGTGGAGTTAGAGTTGGAGGGTAGATTTGGAGTTGGAGGGTGGAGTTGGAGGGTGGAGTTGGAGTTGGAGGTTGGAGTTGGAGGGTGGATTTGGAGTTGGAGGGTGGATTTGGAGTTGGAGGGTGGAGTTGGAGGGTGGAGGTAGAGTTGGAGGTTGGAGTTGGAGGGTGTATTTGGAGTTGGAGGGTGGATTTGGAATTGGAGGGTAGAGTTGGAGTTGGAGGGTGGAGTTGGAGATTGGAGTTGGAGGGTGGATTTGAAGTTGGAGGGTGGATTTGGAGTTAAAGGGTGGATAAGTTGGAGGGTAGATTTGGAGTTGGAGGGTGGAGTTGGAGGGTAGATTTGGAGTTGGAGGGTGGATTTGGAGTTGGAAGGTTGATTTGGAGTTGGAGGGTGGATTTGGAGTTGGGGTGGAGTTGTAGGATGGAGGGTGGAGTTGGAGGGTGGATTTGGAGTTGGAGGGTGGAGTTGGAGGGTGGATTTGGAGTTGGAGGGTGGATAAGTTGGAGGGTAGATTTGGAGTTGGAGGGTGGAGTTGGAGTTGGAGGGTAGATTTGGAGTTGGAGGGTGGATTTGGAGTTGGAAGGTTGATTTGGAGTTGGAGGGTGGATTTGGAGTTGGGGGTAGAGTTGTAGGATGGAGGGTGGAGTTGGAGGGTGGATTTGGATTTGGAGGGTGGAGTTGGAGGGTGGATTTGGAGTTAGAGGGTGGATTTGGAGTTGAAGGGTGGAGTTGGAGAGCGGAGTTGGAGGGTGGATTCGGAGGATAGAGTTGGGGGTGGATTAGGAGTTGCAGGGTACATTTGGAGTTGGAGGGTCGATTTGGAGTTGGAGGGTGGATTTGCAGTTGGATTGTGGAGTTGGAGGGTGGATTTGGAATTGGAGGGTGGAGTTGGAGGGTGAAGTTGGAGTTAGAGGGTGTATTTGGAGTTGGAGGGTGGATTTGGAGTTAGAAGGTGGATTTGGAGTTTGAGGGTAGATTTAGAGTTGGAGGGTGGATTTAGAGTTGCAGGGTCGATTTGGAGTTGGAGGGTGGATTTGGAGTTGGAGGGTGGATTTGAAGTTGGAGGGTGGATTTGGAGTTGGAGCGTGGATTTGGAGGGTGGATTTGGAGTTGGAGTGTCGATTTGGAGTTGGAGGGAGGATTTGGATTTGGAGGGTCGAGTTGGAGGGTTGAGTTGGAGTTGGAGGGAGAATTTGGAATTGTAGGGTTGAGTTAGAGTTGTAGGATGGAGTTGGAGTTGGAGGGTGGATTTAAAGTTGGAGGGTTGAGTAGGAGGGTGGATTTGGAGTTGGAGGGTGGATTTGGAGGGTTGAGTTGGAGAGTGGATTTGGAGTTGTAGGGAGGATTTGGAGTTGGAGGGTGGAGTTGGAGGGTGGAATTAGAGGGTGGAATTAGAGGGTGGAGTTGGAGGGTGATTCGGAGTTAGAGGGTGGATTTAGAGTAGGAGGGTGGAGTTGGAGGGTGGATTTGGAGTTTTTTTTTTCACAACCAGTTTATTGATGAAGATGAGCATATGAAATATAGTGGCAGCCCACAATCAGGACTACACCACCAGACATTATGATACAATCACAGCAGTTAACCAAGTGTCCAAGCAAGAAGATGATGCAATCAAGGATATCAGAAAACAGTTACCCCACCTTCACCTTATTCCGCTACCTACCTACCCAACTCCCCGATCCCACCCTGGAACCCACCCGAACCCCATGCATGTGTGCACTAACCGTATTGACATAAGATTATGACGTGAGTAACGTGTGTGGACATGGGCTTTGCCAGCCAGTACGGGGCTAAAGGTCCTCTTCTTGCTCCACTGGAGGGTCTAGTGTCAGACCTCTATAGTCTGCCCACCTCTTCCAAATCTTAAAGTGTTTGCGGGGGCATCCTCGCGCCTCAAATATAGGTCTCTCCAGGCCCATACAGAATTCCATACCAGCCTTCCATGCAGTCAGGGGGGGGGGCCTCACATTCTTCCACGCTCGGGCCAGGTCCCTTTTAGCCACCACCAGCCCCAGTAGGAGCAGGTGCCGCTTATAAATATTGCCACCAACCCCTTCCAGGACGTGCAACAGACCCAGGCGGTGAGTACGGGGGAGGGTCCAGCCCAACACCTCAGACAGACAGCCCCAAACACCCCTCCAGAAGCCAACCAGCCTAGAGCACGACCACATTGTATGAAGTAGCGTACCCACCTCAGCTCCACACCGCAGACATTCCGGGGACCCAATCAGGCCCGCCTTCCACAGACGCTCTCGGGTATAGTATGCTCTATGGAGAATCTTGAATTGGATGAGACGGAATCGCATTGCGATGGCCGCCCCCCGCGGGGATTCCAGGGCCTCTCGCCAGTCGTCTTCGTCCAAGGGGCCGAGATCAGCCTCCCAAGTCGTCTTCAGTGAGAGAAGAGTAGGGGAGCAGTGGGTGACCATGGTTTGATAGATGCGCGATACCTTCTTATCCCCAAGATCTCCCATGAAGACCTTCGCCTCGATCGGGCTAAAGTCAGGGAGTGAGTCAAGGTTGGCAATGCTGGGCGTCAGTGCATGTCGGAACTGTAGGTACCGGAAAAATTGAGATTGGGGCATATCGAATTCGGCACTGAGGGTCTGAAAGGATTTGAGCGACGTACCAGACATCACTTGACCTAACTGCGAGATACCTATTGCATCCCAGCCATCGAAGCCTGGCAATTTAGAGAGTTCAGGTAGCATGCCATTCCGCCATAAAGGTGTTTCAGCGGTTAGTCGGCCCCACCAGCCCACGCGGCGCAAGGCCTGTCGCCATATAGCAAACACGAGTTTAGTAACCCTTGGCAGCGAGTTACGCAGTCGGGGTGAGTATAGGATGGTATGGAGCGAGTTATCGCCCATCAGAGCACGCTCTAGGGCATAGGCCGGGTCTCCACCGCCACAGTACCACCATTCGTTCAGAATAAGGAGGTGAGCGGCCTGGTAGTACGACTGCAGATCCGAGGTGGCCAGGCCCCCACAGTAGGTGGACAAAAAGCATGTGCGCAGTGCCACCCGGGCAGAGCCTCCCGCCCAGAGAAAACGGCCCAGCACTGAGTTAACCTGTTTAAACCACCGAGGTGGAATAGGATACGGATGGTTTTGCAACTGGTAGAGTAGGCGCGGGAGCGCAACCATCTTGAAAATAGCAGATCGGCCAAAGATTGTCAGGGGCATTCGAGACCAAGTTTTGACGTCCGTCTGAACTCGTTCCCAGACGGGCTGCAGGTTACGGTCCCAGGCAGTGTCAGCCGAATCTGAGAGAAACACCCCAAGGTACTTCAGCCCAGTCGTGGCCATCCGCAGTCCTGAAGCCCAGGGGTCTGTCACCGGGTCTCCTGATAGCACCCACAGGGTGGATTTGTGAAGGTTGAGATACAAGCCCGAGGCCTCTCCAAACTGGTGCATGATCTCCAAGACACGTGGACCCGAGCGTTGCAAATCAGTAAGGAAAAAGAGGACATCATCCGCGTATAGCGCAATCTTGTCCGACAAGGTAGCATTCCATACAAAGCCCCGTATCTGTGCATCCTGGCGCACTCTTACCGCCAAGGGCTCCATGGCCAGCGCAAAAAGATAGGGGGAGAGCGGGCAGCCTTGCCTGGTCCCTCGGCCTATGCGGAATGTCTCTGACACCGCCCCGGCGACCCGCACCGAGGCTGTAACATCAGTGTAGAGGAGCTTTATATAGGATAGGAAGACCGGGCCTAAGTTGAGCCAAGATAGCAAGGTAAATAGGTATGACCAGCCAACCGAGTCGAAGGCCTTGTTGATATCGGCCAGCAACAACGCCGCCTGGTCCCCCAGGGCTCCAACAGCGTCGATCGCCGCCTGTGCACGCCTGATATTGTGTCGCGTCGCCCTTTGGGGCATAAAGCCTGCCTGGTCCGAATGGACTAAAGCAGTAATGTGTGGAGCCAGACGGTTCGCTAGAGCCTTGGCCAGTATCTTAGCCTCAGTATTAATTAAGGAGATGGGCCTGTATGAATCATGGCTATCTGGGGGCCTGTCAGGCTTCTGAAAGACCACTATTTCTGCATGGCGCCAGTCCGGTGGCAGCAGACCCCGGGTACGGGCCGCTTCCAGCGCTCGGCGGTAGTGTGATCCCAGCTGCACATGGAATTTTTTAAAGAACTCACATGGGTAGCCGTTTGGTCCAGGGGCCTTACCGGCGTTGAGTTGCCCCAATGCGTCGCCCAGTTCTTCCGCCGTGAGGGGTGCATCCAGGGCCTCCCTGGTCTCGTCCGACACCGGCACCGGTGGGAACTCCGCGAAGAAGCGGGCTAAGTCACCCTCAGGCAATTGGTCACGTGGGGCATACTGGTCTGTAAAGTACGTGGCGAAGCTTGCCGCCAATTCGCTAGGGTCGGTCAGAACATCTCCGTTGTCGTTCGTGAGACCCGGTAGTACGAGGGGCTGGAAATTGTGCTGGCACAATCTATGGAGCATGGAACACGACTTGTCCCCCCATTGATACACCCTACTTCTGGTGGCGAGCCACGCCTGTTTGGCCTCGTCTAGCAATAGGGACGCATATGATTGCTGAGCCTGCAGGAGAAGCCGCAGATCCACCCCATCACCACCGGTACTGTGTTCTTGTTCGAGGGTCGCTACTCGGGCAGCTGCCTCCGCAGTATGTTCTCGTCGCTGTCGACGGGCCTCCGAGCACCATGCAATATCGACTCCCCGTATGGTAGGTTTCATAGCCTCCCACACCACACCTACATCGGCACCCTCCACCAGGTTCTCCCGCCAATAATGGTCAATAGTTTCTCGTAAGTGCTTAGTGTACGCCGGGTTCAGGAGATGCCACGAGGACATCCTCCATCTAAACGGCTGCCGTTTCTGAAGGAGATCTATTCTAACCGAAACCGGGGAGTGGTCGGACAGGCCCCTTGGCAAGATGTCAGCACCCTTCACCCTATACAAGTATTCTCCGGGTAGAAACATATAATCCAACCTCGAGAACGAGCCATGTACTGCTGAGACATACGTATAGTCTCGGGTTACGGGGTGCATATGTCGCCAAGCATCCACCCAGCCTAGCCCCTCACTCATGGCATGTAATCTGGTGGGCGGAAGGGAGGGGGGGGTGGTGTCGGTCACCTCCTGACGTCTCCGGCGATCCACACTCACATCCATCACGTCATTCCAATCACCCCCAATCACTGCCAGTGATCCAGAGACATCTTCCCACACCGCAAACAGCCGCTCTGCCAGGGCCCACTGCAGAGGAGGGGGGGCGTACACACTTCCAAACACCACGGGCTCCGTGCCCACCATGCCCTTGACAAACAGGTAGCGACCTTGAGGATCCACCCACTGCTTCTCGTGCACATACGCCACCCTGCGGTGTATCAGTATGGCCACACCCCTGGATCCCCTGGAGAACCCCGCGTGGAAAACCTGCTGATATCCAAATCTCTGTAGGCCCAGTGCCTTTGTGCCCATCATGTGAGTTTCTTGAAGCAGTAATACATCTGCCGCTTCCCTCTTCCCCCACCGCAACACCGCCCCCCGTTTAATCTTGTCTAACAATCCCCTGACATTCCACGTAACCACCCGCATAGAGTCCACAGGGAGTCGATCGATCGATTCAGCCATAGTCAATCGGAGTCCACCATAAAAGCCCCTCTGGCCCGCACCACCCGCCACACACCACACAAAGCATCATCTTGGTACACACATGCAATACACTAACTACCCCAAGAAAAACTAACAACCCCTTCGTCCCATGATCTGCAACAGTTCCCTCCCCCAACTCAGCAGTCGCATCCCCGACCGCCCGTGTCCCGCCTCCCCCCACCCTATACCTCAATGAACCATGAAGTACCTGTCGCGGCATGGGTAGTCTCGAGCCCAAAACCGAGGGCCCGGGCCCACCCATACCAATGGATCCCAACATCCCAAGCAGAAAACCGTAGACACACCCCCCTCCCCTTGACGTCCCACTCACAGCTAGGGGAGTGGTAGCCCTTATATCTTAGTCCCCAAGTCCCAAAACCCCACCAAACACTCCCCCCCCAATTAGGAGAGCAAAGCAGTACAATCTCAGAGCTGCATAGTGGTCAGGAGTTCACAGGTCGCAAGCGACTCATCGCACCCAGCCCGGAGTCACAGCGTTACTAGCAATAAATTGGAGCCGAGGCCCCGGAGACTTCAGTGATCCGTTCCCGACTGCTCCGAGTCTTCCGGTCTGCCAGTGTCCAGTGAGCCATCCACCGAGGCCGCACGTTTACGTGATTTAGAGCGTTTGGACCGCCCATTCTTTGTCGTCTGGTCCCTCTGCGCCCGCGGTGAACCCTCAGGGGTGCCTGGATGAAGTCCTGGCTGAGGATTCGGTCTGACCCGTACTGTTTCATCCGTCCACTTGAAAAGGTCTTCCGGGGTATCAAAAAACAGTGTCCGTGACTGGAATATCACCCTCAGGCGCGCCGGGTACAACAGTGAGTATTGTAGCTTAAGACCTCTCAGCTTAGCCTTAGCCGCCGTAAAAGAATGGCGCTGTTGCTGCACAAGTCTAGTATAATCAGGGAAAATCATGATCTTTTGATTTTCAAACAGGAGGGTTTCCTTGGATCTGGCTTCCCTCAGTATAGCGTCCCTGTCGTGGTAATTTAACAGTCTAGCGATCACTGCCCTAGGCCGCTCGCCCTCAGGCGGCCTCTGCGTCAGGGCGCGGTGTGCTCTTTCGACAACAAAACAGGCAGATAGCGACCCCGGGGGCATCCATGACTCCAGCCACTGTGTGAGAAAATGCTCCATGTTGCCCTTGGCACAGTTCTCCGGAAACCCAAGAAAGCGGAGGTTGTTACGCCGTGCCCGCCCTTCAGCATCCTCCACCCGGAGTGCCGTGGTCCGCTGTACTTCCTCCACCGCCGCCATTCTCTTCTTAAGGGCACTTACATCCTCCTCCACCACTGACACCCTGGACTCGGCTTCCGTGATTCGTGCCACTGCATTCCTAAGATCCTGGCGCAACAGGGTTACGTCTGCGCCAACTGCCCCTATCTTTGCGTCCAGCATGTCTCGTGACTGGGTTATAGCCGCCATAAGGGCTGCATTGTCCGGCCCTCCTCCGGATGGACCACCCCCCGATGATCCAGGGCCCCCACCGGGGCCAGTGAATTTGTCGATGGTCACCTGCTTGGTGGATCCACCACCTCCCCTGGTCATGATCGTCCGGGCGGATGAGGGCCACTAGGGTCGCCGGTCCACAGTCAGGCCTCCTCGGTAAGGACTAGTGGCAGTTGAGAAATATGGGGCAGGCTTCAGCCCCCTCCCCCAGGAACAGCCCCCCCAGCCGCCGCTGACCAGGGCCCCCCCGTGACCCACGTTGCCTCTCAGGAGGTGCGGAGACTCCCAGCGTCCTGCACTGCCACGTTAATAATGTCACTGATTAGTGGGCCCGGGGGGTGGGGGGTGGGCCGGGGAGGGCCACTACTTACAGTTGCTGCTCGCCGGGCCGGTCGCCCTACGCCCGTCTGCCTCCTACCAGGGTCTCCAGGGGATGCCAGTCACTCCTCCAGGCCGCCGGCCCCGGCCCGACACGAGGCCGCGAAAATCGAGGTCCCGGCTGCGCCAGGTCACCAGGCCGTCACCGCTGCCACTGTCCACTCGTGGCGCCTGTGCCTCTCTCCGGTCCAGCCTGGTCCCAGGTGAAGGATCGCCAGTAGTATCGCGGCCCCAGGGACAGCTAACACCGCGGCCGCTCCCGGGCCAAGCAGCGCACTCCGCCGCGTCGCCAAAATCGAGGCCCCGGCTGCTCCGCGACCACCAGGCCGCACCTCGCCCCTCTCAGCTCGGTTCTGTCCGGGGGGCACGAAATCACCCCCGGGCCCACCGGATGATTCTCGGCGCCTGTAGGGACATCAGTCGTGGTCCGGTAGTGAGTTTGTGGGTTTGGGGACAGGATAACTCGTCGGATAATCGGCGGGCCGGCGGGAGCTCTAGCAAGCTGCGACCGCCATCTCCGCTTGCGTAGCCACGCCCCCCGTGGATTTGGAGTTTGAGGGTGGATTTGGAGTTGGAGGGTGGAGTTTGAGTTGGAGGGTGGATTTGGAGTTGGAGGGTGGAGTTGGAGGTTGGAGGTGGAGTTGGAGGTTGGAGGGTGGATTTTGAGTTGGAGGGTGGATTTGGAGTTGGAGGGTAGATAAGTTGGAGGGTAGATTTGGAGTTGGAGGGTGGAGTTGGAGTTGGAGGGTAGATTTGGAGTTGGAGGGTGGATTTGGAGTTGGAAGGTTGATTTGGAGTTGGAGGGTGGACTTGGAGTTGGGGGGTGGAGTTGTAGGATGGAGGGTGGAGTTGGAGGGTGGATTTGGAGTTGGAGGGTGAATTTGGAGTTAGAGGGTGGATTTGGAGTTGAAGGGTGGAGTTGGAGGGCGGAGTTGCAGGGTACATTTGGAGTTGGAGGGTCGATTTGGAGTTGGAGGGTGGATTTGGAGTTGGAGGGTGGAGTTGGAGGGTGGATTTGGAATTGGAGGGTGGAGTTGGAGGATGGAGTTGGAGTTAGAGTGTGTATTTGGAGTTGGAGGGTGGATTTGGAGTTAGAAGGTGGATTTGGAGTTTGAGGGTAGATTTAGAGTTGGAGGGTGGATTTAGAGTTGCAGGGTCGATTTGGAGTTGGAGGGTGGATTTGGAGTTGGAGGGTGGATTTGAAGTTGAAGGGTGGATTTGGAGTTGGAGGGTGGATTTGGAGGGTGGATTTGGAGTTGGAGTGTCGATTTGGAGTTGGAGGGTGGAGTTGGAGGGTGGAGTTGGAGTTGGAGGGAGGATTTGGAGTTGGAGGGTGGAGTTGGAGGGTTGAGTTGGAGTTGGAGGGAGTATTTGGAATTGTAGGGTTGAGTTAGAGTTGTAGGATGGATTTGGAGTTGGAGGGTGGATTTAGAGTTGGAGGGTTGAGTAGGAGTGTGGATTTGGAGTTGGAGGGTGGATTTGGAGGGTTGAGTTGGAGAGTGGATTTGGAGTTGTAGGGAGGATTTAGAGTTGGAGGGTGGAGTTGGAGGGTGGAATTAGAGGGTGGAGTTGGAGGGTGATTTGGAGTTGGAGGGTGATTTAGAGTAGCAGGGTGGAGTTGGAGGGTGGATTTGGAGTTTGAGGTTGGAGTTGGAGTTGGAGGGTGGAGTTAGAGTTGGAGGGTGGATTTGGAGTTGGAGGGTGGAGTTGGAGGGTGGAGGTGGAGTTGGAGGTTGGAGTTGGAGGGTGTATTTGGAGTTGGAGGGTGGATTTGGAATTGGAGGGTAGAGTTGGAGTTGGAGGGTGGAGTTGGAGATTGGAGTTGGAGGGTGGATTTGGAGTTGGAGGGTGGATTTGGAGTAGGAGGGTGGATAAGTTGGAGGGTAGATTTGGAGTTGGAGGGTGGAGTTGGAGTTGGAGGGTAGATTTGGAGTTGGAGGGTGGATTTGGAGTTTGAAGGTTGATTTGGAGTTGGAGGGTGGATTTGGAGTTGGGGGTGGAGTTGTAGGATGGAGGGTGAAGTTGGAGGGTGGATTTGGAGTTGGAGGGTGGAGTTGGAGGGTGCATTCGGAGTTAGAGGGTGGATTTGGAGTTGAAGGGTGGAGTTGGAGGGCGGAGTTGGAGGGTGGATTCGGAGGTTAGAGTTGGGGGTGGATTAGGAGTTGCAGGGTACATTTGGAGTTGGAGGGTCGATTTGGAGTTGGAGGGTGGATTTGGAGTTGGAGGGTGGAGTTGGAGGGTGGATTTGGAATTGGAGGGTGGAGTTGGAGGGTGGAGTTGGAGTTAGAGGGTGTATTTGGAGTTGGAGGGTGGATTTGGAGTTAGAAGGTGGATTTGGAGTTTGAGGGTAGATTTAGAGTTGGAGGGTGGATTTAGAGTTGCAGGGTCGATTTGGAGTTGGAGAGTGGATTTGGAGTTGGAGGGTGGATTTGAAGTTGGAGGGTGGATTTGGAGTTGGAGGGTGGATTTGGAGTTGTAGGGTGGTTTTGGAGGGTGATTTGGAGTTGGAGGGTGGATTTCGAGTAGGACGGTGGAGTTGGAGGGTGGATTTGGAGTTGGAGGATGGATTTGGAGTTTGAGGGGGGATTTGGAGTTGGAGGGTGGAGTTAGAGTTGGAGGGTAGATTTGGAGTTGGAGGGTGGAGTTGGAGGGTGGAGTTGGAGTTGGAGGTTGGAGTTGGAGGGTGGATTTGGAGTTGGAGGGTGGATTTGGAATTGGAGGGTAGAGTTAGAGTTGGAGGGTGGAGTTGGAGATTGGAGTTGGAGGGTGGATTTGGAGTTGAAGGGTGGAGTTGGAGTTGGAGGGTGGAGTTGGAGGGTGGATTTGGAGTTGGAGGGTGGAGTTGGAGGGTAGATTTGGAGTTTGAGGGTGGAGTTGGAGGGTAGAGTTGGAGGGTGGATTTGGAGTTGTCATATGGATACTTCGTTACATATATTGCGTTAAGTTAGCATGAGTGTATTACATGTTTAAACAGCCGTTTTTCCTTCGGCTTCAGTTTTGCACACGACACCTACTTGTTGTTGTCGCTTTCACCCTAGAAGCGGTGAGGTGATTTATTTGAGAATAATATGTTATTTCTATGCTATCAGCTTTGCTTGGTACACTTGGTACAACTGTCTTCACACTGAGAGCTGCACACTCTAAGTATAACCTAACACAAGGTTGCTGGGAAGCCTGATCCTCGCACCACATTAGACATAACACAAATAATGTTGATGCCAACATTTTGGGCTCTACGCGGGTTTAAGATAGAGTTACACGGAATGAACGTAGACACTTGGTGCTGCGCATGAAGAGAGCTGGTAGCTGTTGATGTGATCTACTCCTACTGACATTTAGAGGTATGGGGCCGCCCTGCTAAAGCCCGAATGAGACTTTCTTAGATATAAAATAATATGCTAGATAGGGTGCGCGAAATATAGGTGATATAGATTTCTATAGATTTTGCATTGTAACATGCTATCACCTTTTGCTTACTATGGATTAGTGACTATGCTGCTGACTCTGATTTTTATAATCTGCATTTTGGTATTATACAAGATACTGCGTTTGAGAACTTTGCATTGAATAATAAATATTTCAAACTTGCACTTGTGTTCTTTGACTCTCAGTTTTGGTTTGAAATGATTATATAACGAAAGAGTGTTCATGTGTTCCACGATTCCTGAGGTATTCTAAAGTTCATGTTCTGGTTTGTCTAAGACATGGATCATTCCATAATGAGCCATGAGACACTGTAGCTAGCTAGGTAAGGGGATTTCTGATACTGAGATGAGTTTTGGATCATCCTAACTCACTGAGGTTCTAGATCTCTATGCACAGTTCTGTGGGAGAACGGAAACCCTGCTACATGGCGCCCAACGTTGTTGGCCTTATATCATGACACTCGAGTAGTATATCATTCAAACCTTGACACCTTCATTCCCGTTTCCGGTAAACGGTGGTGTCGGAAAAACCTACCTATTTTTAAAATAGGTCTTTTCAAGCTTGAATTCTTCTAAAAACGGTTTCTTTGAATTACTACCCAGTTGTGCTACAAAGTGTTCTTTGTCTATTTTCTCTTCCTGTGCTAACATGGCCGTGGACATACCGCAGCATAGCCGCGTCGCGGTTCGCGACCACTTACGGGCATATAATGTCCCTGTGGAAGGCTTGGCGGTGGTTCTAGGGGTGAGTGCGGAACATGCGTACCCATACGAATTGTTTTATTCCTGGGTGACATTTCCGGAAGTGGACGCTAATTCGGGTGTCTTCCATTCATACACTGCCTCGGCTGTACCGGCGGCTTATGCTCCGTACAGAGCGCTGGAAGTACCTATCGATGCTTGGCAGCACGGAGTTTGGTTTGGTGGCGCCCTACCCCATTCTTTAACGGCTCCGAGGTTAGGTCCTTTGTCCATTCCGGGCACAAATTGGCCCGCTTTGGGTGGATTTACTCCTCACCCTAATCGCGCTACTTGTAGTGTAGCTGACTTGCGGCGTCTTCATGAAGTCGCGGTTGGAGTGATTAGGGCGCTTGTTCATTACATTGGTCGTAATGTTCATGGCGCAGCACCCGCAGGTGCGCAGCTTCGAGCAGAACAGGCTGGTTTGAAAATCAGTCCTGTCTTGGTGAATTCCGTTATGGGCAAGAAGCCCCAGGATAAGGATGATTTTCCTTACTGGCTTGCCGAGAAATTCGACCAGCTGGAGGCTGTGTTTCCTAATACGACTCCGGGTGAGAAACACCGGATTCTTACGCTTAGTTTACCGAAAGATTTGGCCCCTGAACTTGCTGACTGTGAAACATGGGGTAAGACTTTTGCAGCGGTTTATTCGAGGTGCTATGGCACCCCGTCTGTGTCTAACCTTTCTGCGGTCCTTAAACGTGTTCAAGATGATCACGGACCAGAGTCGGTGGTTGAATTGGGTATGCGCCTGAGTGGCTCGTTTGAGACGGTTTGCGGTCTTATCCTTGCAAATGTCAAGGGGGATGCAGTGAACTTTCAGGTGGCCAATGCTCTGGCGTTAATTCCCGATGCCGATAAACCCCGTCAGTTAGCAAGGATTATTGTGGCGGCTTATAAAATGGTTGGCCGCACTTCTAAGGGTTTAAAGGCTTTTTCTGAAAAGGAGAAGAAACAGCCCCAGGGACAGTCTTCGGAATCGGGCGGACAACCCAAGTCCAAAAAACAAAATTGGCCTAAAAAGCAGAATCAGGGTAAGCAACAACAACAGCAGACACAGGTTTCTAGTCCGGCGCCTTCACAACCTGCGCAGTCAGATCGAGTTTATGATTTGCGCGATCGCGCGACGATTAAATCGCCTGAAAGATTTCAGGCTTCTGACCAACGCTCTCCTCGTTCCTTTCAGGACTCATCGGCTCCGTCAACCGGTGGTGGAGGGGGCGGCAGGGGCAGGGGTGGCCAGCAAGGACGTAGTCAGCCCCGCACGCGAAGTGAAGGGGATCAGCGGGACGACTCTACGCCCAAGAGACCGCAGTTTGCCAAGAAGAAGGTTGCAGCCTTAACGGCGCATCGATATGCCCCAGATAGTGAGAACGCGGCTTCGGAATCTGACGTGGGCTCTGACCTTGCTGGACAGCGCGGCGGAGATTACCATAGTGAGAGAGGCCCTCCGTCCACTGTTGAAGGTGACAGCGACTGACACTTATGTTGTGATTGAAACGGCTGATACACATGTTGCTCCCCCTGAACGACTTTTTGAAATTGTCCTGTTAATAGAAGGTGACATGCAGCGAACTGTAAAAGGGGTATTTTGGGAAAATCTTTCGTCTACGTATGACATTTTGCTTTCGGAGGCTGACTGGCCCCCACCTTTTGTTCTCGCAGCTCCGCGAGGGGAGGAGGTGATCCTCCCCAGTTTCGCACACACTGTATCGAGAGTGGAAGCGCTGCATTTTGCAGAAGAGTGGGCTCTGGTGCTTGCGCCGGCTGTGTACCGAAATCAGTGTGGCTGGGATAAATTGTCCCCTAGCCATGAGATTCCTTTACGGTCACAGCCGCAGCCACAACCTCAGTATCCCATACGGCGTGAAGCTAAAGCTTCTGTCGCGGCTATCCTTGAACAATTGGAATATCAAGGTGTAATTGAAACGTGTGTGTCACCAATGAATAACCCCCTTTTTACTGTGAACAAGCCGGACGGCTCATATCGTCTGGTTTTGGATTACCGGCATTTGAACTCGCATTGCCGTAACTGTGCAGTACAGAATACTCACGGCTCTGCCCTAGTGAATAGTCTTGAGCGTAAACGGTTTAAAACCACGCTTGACATTTCCAATGGTTTTTATGCACACAGATTAGATGGTCTTAGTTCCCAATGGACCAGTTTTACGTGCGGCGGCGTACAAAAAATGTTTAAACGACTCCCAATGGGATATAAGAATAGTCCTGGAGTGTTTTCCGCCCGCATAGTCTCTCTTTTGGAGAGCTTCGATCCAGTTGCTTGTTCGTATGTGGATGACATATATCTCACAGATGACGAACTTTGGGAGCATCTGTGTCGAGTAAACAGCATAATTTGTAACTTTGCAGACATGGGTTACAAGTTTAACTTTGCAAAATCACACATTGCGGAGTACACAGTGTTGTTTCTGGGTTATGAACTTAACCACGAAGGAAAGGGGTTGGCTCCTCACTTCCTGGAGAAGTGCGCGCAGTTGCGCTCTCCGACAACGCTGAAAAAATTACAGTCTTTACTGGGTTTTTTAAATTTCGGGAGGACATACATTCCGGAATATGCCCAGCGTATCAAGCCTTTGTATGCCTTGATACAACCATCTTTTTCCAAATCATGCTGGCTGCCTGAGCATTCAGCCATTCTGCAGTCTTTGCAGGCTGATTTGCTCGCTTCTGACTACTTACAGACTCGTGATAACCAAACCAACCTGGTGATAAGAATTATCCCTGGGACGGTGGGTTTCACGTACCTGACTTTTAATGAAGGGGATACTGTACCTATTGCTTACCAGTCACACTTGTACACTTCGGCTGAACTGCGTTTTTCCACTGTGGAGAAAGTTTTAACGGCTGTGCAGATGGCAATTCTTAAAGAACGTGCCCTGTCGCAGGGAAAGCGCATGTTGGTTGTTACCCCGTGTCCTGCCTTGGAGGCGGTCACGAAAGCCAGTGTACCGAATTCTAAAGCTTTGCACCCTCGGTGGATTCAGTGGGCTACATCCTTGACATCCCAGGATGTCACGTTTATTTTTGACGCCGCTTTACGGTCGCAGGAGTATTTACAGTATGAATTTGTTCATCCTGCTCCTTTAGCGATGCGGCCGTTGGAGGATTTCCATTGTATCATTTACACTGATGGTTCGGCGCAGGTTGCGCATGGCTCTAAACATGCCTACGTTTCCGCTTGCGCCATTGTGGTCGGTGCCATGGTGAACGATGAGTTCAAGTCCAGTGTCGTGCACACGCAAACACTAGGGGACTGCACCGCGCAATTGGCAGAGCTTCGTGCTCTTATGCTCGCATTGGAGTACGCTGATCCAGGTGTGACGACTTTAATCGTAAGTGATTCTTACTACTGTGTCCAGTCTTACAATGAGAACTTGTTCTTTTGGATTCAGAATGATTTTCGTGATTCCAAAGGTAGCACAATAAAACATAAAATGATCTGGGTCCGAGTAGCGGAACTTAAAGAAAAGCTGCCGCTCGTGTTTGTGATTCATACTCTCGGCCATCAGCGCGTGGGGGTCCACGCTGTTGGTAATTCGCTTGCTGATGAGGCAGCGAAGTCTGCGGTATCAAAATACTTAGTTGCAGCAGTCACGAGGTCCAAAAGCAAAATAGATGACGACATCTTGGCGGCTGTTGCTGCCACGGAGAAGGGAGGTAAATATCCTGCGGGGTTCCCTTCGAAGTACACATACCACTTAAGTCCCGATAAGGTTCCTTATGTGAAAATTCCTGAAGTTGGCGAACGTCTAGTTCCCAACTCGGATCGCAGAGCTTCACTGATTACAGCGGCTCATGAAGGTGTGGCGTCTGCGCATGCGGGCGTCTCAGCCACTGTAACTCAGCTACAACAAAGGTTCTGGTGGCGGGGACTGTATAAACAGACGCGCGATTAGTTCCTTATGTGTGACATTTGTCAGCAGATTAAGCCTTCGACTGCTGCGCGTCCGCCTCAGACACAGTTGTACATCTCTAATAAACCGCTTGGTTGCGTTTATTTGGATCACTGCGGTCCTTTTTCCTCTGATACTGCGTATAAATACATCTTAGTAGCAGTCGATTCATGCACACGCTTTGTGTGGGTATGGCCGCATCGAAGCGCTGATTCGCGGACTGTCATTTAGGATTTGCGTGTCTTTGTGGGAATCTTTGCCTGTGGTACTTTCCATTCGGACCAGGGTCCGGCCTTCGCCTCTAAGGCGTATAAGGATGCTATGGTTTCGTTGGGGGTCCAAGTCAAGTTTTCAAGTCCCCACAGGCCTGAGGGCAATAGTGTAGTAGAACGAATGAACCGCGACTTAAAGCAATCTTTGACAGCCCGAGTTATAGGCACTGGTAGAAACTGGCTGACCCACCTCTATGGCGTGCAGCGTACGCTTAATAATCTCCCTAGAAGGTCTCTGGGTGGGCGGACCCCATACGAAATGCTCTTTGGTATCTAGATGTACGTCCCTGACCTCGATGGTGCAGACTGCCAGGCCCAGGCCGCGGCCTTTGACGTAGATGAACATTGCAATGTTTTACAGGATCTACAAAAGACCAGAGACAGTCTTGCTAAGGAACACTTGCCCTCCACGTCGGATGATGCGTTGCAGATCCCGGTAGTTGGCTGGCTACCCCAAGTTGGAGAACTGGTTCGAGAGAAGATCGATAACAAGAAAGAGTTTGGTCCCTCATATCGTGCACCGGTTCGAGTTCTTGGAGTGAAGGGCACAAGAACAGTCATTTTACCACCACTTCCAGGTCGTAAAGAAAACAGATTTATTTCTATTGACAATGTCAAGACACACAGGGTGGCCGATTCTTCATAGCATGACACCGGCTGTATCCTGTCCTTCCATGGTGAGGCACTCTGTGCTGGCTATTACATCTGGTGCAGATCAGGAGGTGTCCCTCGAGATGCCTGCTATATCCAGTCCTTTATTAAATACCATTCCTGTTACTAACATTGATGAGCTGACCTATGCAGATCCTGCTGATTTATCTATGTCCGATTTACAAGCTCGTTTGGCTAACCAGTCCAGATTCTCTTTTGACTCTGATTCGGAACTTTCAAAGAAACCATCGACTATTGCAAAATATGCCTCGTTGTTTAAAAAACATTTTCTAATTCCACCTTGGACATACGTTTGGCTGATACTATTTGCATTTTATCTTTTTATGTCAATTGGTTTTGTGTTTTATTTTTTCCGCCTGATCGATGGCCATTATGTGAAAGAAAGAACAGGAATTCGGTACCTTAATGGAACATTGGCCCCTCTTTCCTCCTCACATTCAGCGCACAGACTAAAAAGAGACTTAAATACAGTAGAAATTACTGCTTGGCCTGTCCTTGATGGGATTGTGTGGGATGCGGTTAGGTTTCAGATACATGGCCCCACAGAAGTTATTAATGTTCCTAATGTGCTTAGAGTAAACATGGGAGATGTGATTAAGCAAGATATTCATTCTGATGATTGGGATCTTCAGGCCGTAGAAGCATTGTTCTCTGATTTGAAATATTATGAGGCCTTTGATGCTGAGGATTTGTACTTAGATTCTGTCAATTATGGTGATTTGTTTTGTTATCAACATTATGGAAATCATTTCTTACACAAAACAAGTTCCAGGAGGGTTCCTGTGAATTACACACAGTGGGAACATTGTCCTGCTCCTTTACAGGGGAGCTCAAGTACATTTCTGGGAAAATACTCTTATTTTACAGATTTTAATCAATCAAATCCTGAGTCGTTTTATTTTAAAGTGAAACAGAAATTTATGTCCAAAGTTAGACTTACCGATACAAAATTACTGTATTCGAAGTCCTTTCTAGACAGGTTAGCTATAGATGGCTATGAGTTATGGAAGGAGGCTATTGACCTTAAATCGGTTTGGGGTACCAAAGATTGGCAGGTACAAGGCACTGAGGCTTTGCATCGTGCATGTCTCATCCCGAATCACATGTTGTTTTTAAATTCTACTATTTCCCAAACAACATGCTTTGGATTGGCTACATCTAAAAAATTAAATACACCTACTATCCCTGATTTGGAAGAATATTCGGGTTGGAGTAATTTCACTACATGGTCCATCAGTGGGATACAAGCACTTTTGCACAATTCCTCCTTTAATATTTCCCGTTTTGATCCGGAGGGGTGGCTTTTGTGGCAAAGAAGCTCTGATTCTTGCCAACGTCGTTTTTTGGGTTTGTCTGAAGGTTTTACACACATCAGGCCAGATCCCAGGTTTGAAACAGATCACACTGTTACTACTTATTCAGTAGGCAAATTGTGTCAGAACTGGTTACAACATTCCACTTTGGCTGCAGTTAAACTGCATCTGTCCCAGTTGAATGAGAATATAGAGCTAAATGATTTTATAAAAGGCCCGGCTAAGGGTAGATCTAAACGC
Organism: Lissotriton vulgaris; assembly: GCF_964263255.1. NCBI lineage: Eukaryota > Metazoa > Chordata > Amphibia > Caudata > Salamandridae > Lissotriton > Lissotriton vulgaris. Next base: position 57,406 of record NW_028241680.1, on the reverse strand, counting down.
TGGCTTTATGCTGTATACAATGAAATTTGGAAATTTTCACAGATTGAGGCAGCTAAACGCCTGAGAGCTATTGATCAAGCAAATTTGGAAAAAGTGCTTGCAGTGGTCGATAACAGTATTAACATGCTTTCTTCCAGGATTTACACGTTGGATAATATTGTTTCTTCTGTTGTTGATATTGTACATGATGAAGTGTCCACGTTATACCATGGTCAAAATCAGTTACGTTCTGTAATGCAGTTTGCATGGACCCTACAGACACTTAAGGCTGGTCGAGTTCCCTGGAACTCGTTGAACGTTTCGTCCCTTTTCGCCCCTTTTAATCTGACTGAAAAGCAACGCATGCTTTCTATGCGTGATGCGTCATTTTCTATGTTACATATTGAAAAGCTAGAATCCTTGCCTTTCTCTGTTGCTGAAACCACTACTGCCACGTGGCTTATTCATGGATTAATTACATTACCATTTCCCTTATACAAAATTAACTAATTGTATGCGGTATATTGCTATAGGACGATATGAACCACTAGGCAATGCATTCCTACATGAGGCATGGTCATTACCATACACATACAGATGTCTGAAGGATGGAAAAGAAGTGAATCTTAATGGTGAGGAATGCACACAGTCACCTGACCATTCATTAATATGCAGACACATTCAGTTACACGGTTCTTGTAATCAGGACCGGACAAATTTAGCATGTGTTTTAAAAGGCACGCCAGTTCCAGCAGTAGTTCCCACATTTACATTATTGGCTAATGGTAGTTATTTGCTTTTAAACAACGAGTTATGTTGTGGGTTATTAATTGGTGTGGCTTATGTGGTAACTGTATCAGAGCGTGTGGTGTGTTGCAAGAATGTTCTATACCCACCCACGCATGGGTCTTCAGATGTCTCCATCTGGCCACGGATTCCAACCTTGGAAGCGAAGTTCAATGGTTTAAGCAGAATAAGGGCCCTTTTGTCTCAAAAACAAGTGACCCTGAGTTCGGCCCGGGAAAATTATGTCCTTCACATAGCTAACACACGCACAGAGGTGCAGGCGCTTTTAAATACTGATTTGCCGTTTCATTTCTGTGAGCTGGTGCACCAGATCTTTAATGCATCTTCCACGACTGGGCTTGTACATTTTTTTAAATTGGTTAGCAGTGGCCTCGTGACTACATTTGAAAAAGTTTTTGGTATCATTCCCACGTTTTTCCACTCTATTCTTTCGAGTTTGTTTGGTGGACTACCTGTTTTACTGGCTGTAGCAGCTGGCATTTTGTTGGTGTTTTTCTTCATAAAACATGGATGCCCATCCTGCGCAAGAAGCCGTTCAACGCCTCCTGACACTGTGCCGTAATCGGATGCTCAATTACTAGGGAACATTGCCGCTTGCAGCATTAAGCACGGCTTATAGATTGTCATTTCGGTTCACCGACTTCACGTTTGTCCAACCTGTGTTTCACTGCCTGAGCTGCGAGTTCGATTGGGCCATTGATTTGTGCCTATGCTTGAGGACTGCTCCTGACGTCGATTTTGATCAGCTAATGCATCCCGTGGTGGCTCACGAGCTGATTTGTTCTGGCGAAAGAGTTATGGCCTTGGCAGCAATAAATGGAGTACTGGGCCAATGGGAGATCTCTGCAGCGGCGGATGCCTTTCTGACACACAGCGATCTGGTGAACCCACCGAGTTGTCCTCTGACGTTACAGGAGGATCCGATGCTGGAGGAGCACGTATGTTCTTTCCCATTGCTGAATTGGATTGCTGAACTATTTTCGGATGATGGCAGTGATTTCATACTGGAGGCTGTTGCAACTTTCTTTGCATACACTTTCCAATCGTGAGATGCCTGGGAGGAATGCTTTGTTATGAAATATGACTTTCCCCTTGCTGAATTGGAGGAATGGACTGTGTTCAGATGATGGAGAGTTCAATCACGTGATGTCGCTGAGGATAACGTCCATGTGGCACATGACTTTGAATATCGGATAAGTGCCTTGTTTTTTCTCTTACAGACATTAGAATTAATGCGACCTGGTCCTACATTTCATAATTTTGAGACCTGGCGGATAACTTTTGGATCGAAAGTTTTGTTTTTATTTTTAGATTTGAGGCCACTGTAGGCATTCATACATATTCATTCATACATATTTTCGTAGCTTATTTTAGCTTGAGATTATTGAACTTTGCTTTCATTTTTGTGTATCTGGTTTAATATTGCCTTTTCCCTTATGATTGACGGTGCTCGGATCAATGGGGGGGTGTCATATGGATACTTTGTTACATATATTGCGTTAAGTTAGCATGAGTGTATTACATGTTTAAACAGCCGTTTTTCCTTCGGCTTCAGTTTTGCACACGACACCTACTTGTTGTTGTCGCTTTCACCCTAGAAGCGGTGAGGTGATTTATTTGAGAATAATATGTTATTTCTATGCTATCAGCTTTGCCTGGTACACTTGGTACAACTGTCTGCACACTGAGAGCTGCACACTCTAAGTATAACCTAACACAAGGTTGCTGGGAAGCCTGATCCTCGCACCACATTAGACATAACACAAATAATGTTGATGCCAACATTTTGGGCTCTACGCGGGTTTAAGATAGAGTTACACGGAATGAACGTAGACACTTGGTGCTGCGCATGAAGAGAGCTGGTAGCTGTTGATGTGATCTACTCCTACTGACATTTAGAGGTATGGGGCTGCCCTGCTAAAGCCCGAATGAGACCTTCTTAGATATAAAATAATATGCTAGATAGGGTGCGCGAAATATAGGTGATATAGATTTCTATAGATTTTGCATTGTAACATGCTATCACCTTTTGCTTACTATGGATTAGTGACTATGCTGCTGACTCTGATTTTTATAATCTGCATTTTGGTATTATACAAGATACTGCGTTTGAGAACTTTGCATTGAATAATAAATATTTCAAACTTGCACTTGTGTTCTTTGACTCTCAGTTTTGGTTTGAAATGATTATATAACGAAAGAGTGTTCATGTGTTCCACGATTCCTAAGGTATTCTAAAGTTCATGTTCTGGTTTGTCTAAGACATGGATCATTCCATAATGAGCCATGAGACACTGTAGCTAGCTAGGTAAGGGGATTTCTGATACTGAGATGAGTTTTGGATCATCCTAACTCACTGAGGTTCTAGATCTCTATGCACAGTTCTGTGGGAGAACGGAAACCCTGCTACAGAGTTAAAGGGTGGATTTGGAGTTGGAGGGTGGAGTTGGAGGGTGGAGGTAGAGTTGGAGGTTGGAGTTGGAGGGTGAATTTGGAGTTGGAGGGTGGATTTGGAATTGGAGGGTAGAGTTGGAGTTGGAGGGTGGAGTTGGAGATTGGAGTTGGAGGGTGGATTTGAAGTTGGAGGGTGGATTTGGAGTTGGAGGGTGGATAAGTTGGAGGGTAGATTTGGAGTTGGAGGGTAGATTTGGAGTTGGAGGGTAGATTTGGAGTTGGAAGGTTGATTTGGAGTTGGAGGGTGGATTTGGAGTTGGGGGTGGAATTGTAGGATGGAGGGTGGAGTTGGAGGGTAAATTTGGAGTTGGAGGGTGGAGTTGGAGGGTGGATTTGGAGTTGGAGGGTGGATAAGTTGGAGGGTAGATTTGGAGTTGGAGGGTGGAGTTGGAGTTGGAGGGTAGATTTGGAGTTGGAGGGTGGATTTGGAGTTGGAAGGTTGATTTGGAGTTGGAGGGTGGATTTGGAGTTGGGGGGTGGAGTTGTAGGATGGAGGGTGGAGTTGGAGGGTGGATTTGGAGTTGGGGGGTGGAGTTGGAGGGTGGATTTGGAGTTAGAGGGTGGATTTGGAGTTGAAGGGTGGAGTTGGAGGGCGGAGTTGGAGGGTGGATTCGGAGGGTAGAGTTCGGAGTGGATTAGGAGTTGCAGGGTACATTTGGAGTTGGAGGGTCGATTTGGAGTTGGAGGGTGGGTTTGGAGTTGGAGGGTGGATTTGAAGTTGGAGGGTGGATTTGGAGTTAGAGGGTGGATTTGGAGTTGGAGGGTGGATTTGGAGGGTTGAGTTGGAGAGTGGATTTGGAGTTGGAGGGAGGATTTGGAGTTGGAGGGTGGAGTTGGTGGGTGGAATTGGAGGGTGGAGTTGCAGGGTGATTTGGAGTTGGAGGGTGGATTTAGAGTAGGAGGGTGGAGTTGGAGGGTGGATTTGGAGTTTGAGGGTGGATTTGGAGTTGGAGGGTGGAGTTAGAGTTGGAGGGTGGATTTGGAGTTGGAGGGTGGAGTTGGACGGTGGAGGTGAAGTTGGAGGTTGGAGGGTGGATTTGGAGTTGGAGGGTGGAGTTGGAGGGTGGATTTGGAGTTGGAGGGTAGATAAGTTGGAGGGTAGATTTGGAGTTGGAGGGTGGAGTTGGAGTTGGAGGGTAGATTTGGAGTTGGAGGGTGGATTTGGAGTTGGAAGGTTGATTTGGAGTTGGAGGGTGGATTTGGAGTTGGGGGGTGGAGTTGTACGATGGAGGGTGGAGTTGGAGGGTGGATTTGGAGTTGGAGGGTGGAGTTGGAGGGTGGATTTGGAGTTAGAGGGTGGATTTGGAGTTGAATGGTGGAGTTGGAGGGCGGAGTTGGAGGGTGGATTTTGAGGGTAGAGTTGAGGGTGGATTAAGAGTTGCAGGGTACATTTGGAGTTGGAGGGTCGATTTGGAGTTGGAGGGTGGATTTGGAGTTGGAGGGTGGAGTTGGAGGGTGGATTTGGAATTGGAGGGTGGAGTTGGAGTTAGAGGGTGTATTTGGAGTTGGAGGGAGGATTTGGAGTTAGAAGGTGGATTTGGAGTTTGAGGGTAGATTTAGAGTTGGAGGGTGGATTTAGAGTTGCAGGGTGGATTTGGAGTTGGAGGGTGGATTTGGAGTTGGAGGGTGAATTTGAAGTTGGAGGGTGGACTTGGAGTTGGAGGGTGGATTTGGAGGGTGATTTGGAGTTGGAGGGTGGATTTAGAGTAGGAAGGTGGAGTTGGAGGGTGGATTTGGAGTTGGAGGATGGATTTGGAGTTTGAGGGGGGATTTGGAGTTGGAGGGTGGAGTTAGAGTTGGAGGGTAGATTTGGAGTTGGAGGGTGGAGTTGGAGGGTGGAGTTGGAGTTGGAGGTTGGAGGTTGGAGTTGGAGGGTGGATTTGGAGTTGGAGGGTGGATTTGGAATTGGAGGGTAGAGTTGGGGTTGGAGGGTGGAGTTGGAGATTGGAGTTGGAGGGTGGATTTGGAGTTGAAGGGTGGAGTTGGAGTTTGAGGGTGGAGTTGGAGGGTGGATTTGGAGTTGGAGGGTGGATATGTTGGAGGGTGGATTAGGAGTTGGAGGGTGGAGTTGGAGTTGGAGGGTAGATTTGGAGTTGGAGGGTGGATTTGGAGTTGGAAGGTGGATTTGGAGTTGGAGGGTGGATTTGGAGTTGGAGGGTGGAGTTGTAGGATGGAGGGTGGAGTTGGAGGGTGGATTTGGAGTTGGAGGGTGGAGTTGGAGGGTGGATTTGGAGTTAGAGGGTGGATTTGGAGTTGAAGGGTGGAGTTGGAGGGCGGAGTTGGAGGGTGGATTCGGAGGGTAGAGTTGGGGTGTGGATTAGGAGTTGGAGGGTAGATTTAGAGTTGGAGGGTGGATTTGGAGGGTTGAGTTGGAGGGAGTATTTGGAATTGTAGAGTTGAGTTAGAGTTGTAGGATGGATTTGAAGTTGGAGAGTGGATTTGGAGTTGGAGGGTTGAGTAGGAGGGTGGATTTGGAGTTGGAGGGTGGATTTGGAGGGTTGAGTTGGAGGGTGGATTTGGAGTTGGAGGGAGGATTTGGAGTTGGAGGGTGGAGTTGGAGGGTGGAATTGGAGGGTGGAGTTGGAGGGTGATTAGGAGTTGGAGGGTGGATTTAGAGTAGGAAGGTGTAGTTGGAGGGTGGATTTGGAGTTTGAGGGTGGATTTGGAGTTGGAGGGTGGAGTTAGAGTTGGAGGGTGGATTTGGAGTTGGAGGGTGGAGTTGGATATTGGAGTTGGAGGGTGGATTTGGAGTTGGAGGGTGGATTTGGAGTTGGAGGGTGGATAAGTTGGAGGGTAGATATGGAGTTGGAGGGTGGAGTTGGAGTTGGAGGGTAGATTTGGAGTTGGAGGGTGGATTTGGAGTTGGGGGTGGAGTTGTAGGATGGAGGGTGGAGTTGGAGGGTGGATTTGGAGTTGGAGGGTGGAGTTGGAGGGTGGATTTGGAGTTGGAGGGTGGATTTGGAGTTGGAGGGCGGATTTGGAATTGGAGGGTGGAGGGTGGAGTTGGAGTTAGAGGGTGTATTTGGAGTTGGAGCGTGGATTTGGAGTTAGAAGGTCGATTTGGAGTTTGAGGGTAGATTTAGAGTTGGAGGGTGGATTTAGAGTTGCAGGGTCGATTTGGAGTTGGAGGGTCGATTTGGAGTTGGAGGGTGGATTTGAAGTTGGAGGGTGGATTTGGAGTTGGAGGGTGGATTTGGAGTTGTAGGGTGGATTTGGAGGGTGATTTGGATTTGGAGGGTGGATTTAGAGTAGGAGGGTGGAGTTGGAGGGTGGATTTGGAGTTGGAAGATGGATTTGGAGTTTGAGGGGGGATTTGGAGTTGGAGGGTGGAGTTAGAGTTGGAGGGTAGATTTGGAGTTGGAGGGTGGAGTTGGAGGGTGGAGTTGGAGGTTGGAGTTGGACGGTGGATTTGGAGTTGGAGGGTGGATTTGGAATTGGACGGTGGAGTTGGCGTTGGAGGGTGGAGTTGGAGTTGGAGGGTGGAGTTGGAGATTGGAGTTGGAGCCTTGGAGGGCGGATTTGGAGTTGAAGGGTGGAGTTGGAGTTGGAGGGTTGAGTTGGAGTTGGAGGGTGGAGTTGGAGGGTGGATTTGGAGTTGGAGGGTGGAGTTGGAGGGTAGAGTTGGAGGGTGGATTTGGAGTTAAAGGGTGGATTTGGAGTTGGAGGGTGGAGTTGCAGGGTGGAGGTGGGGTTGGAGGGTAGAGTTGGAGGGTGGATTTGGAGTTAAAGGGTGGATTTGGAGTTGGAGGGTGGAGTTGGAGGATGGATTTGGAGTTAGAGGGTGGATTTGGAGTTGAAGGGTGGAGTTGGAGGGTGGATTTGGAGGGTAGAGTTGGGGGTGGATTAGGAGTTGCAGGGTACATTTGGAGTTGGAGGGTCGATTTGGAGTTGTAGGGTGGATTTGGAGTTGGAGGGTGGAGTTGGAGGATGGATTTGGAATTGGAGGGTGGAATTGGAGGGTGGAGTTGGAGTTAGAGGGTGTATTTGGAGTTGGAGGGTGGACTTGGATTTAGAAGGTGGATTTGAAGTTTGAGGGTAGATTTAGAGTAAGAGGGTGGATTTAGAGTTGCAGGGTCGATTTGGAGTTGGAGGGTGGATTTGGAGTTGGAGGGTGGATTTCAAGTTGGAGGGTGGATTTGGAGTTGGAGGGTGGATTTGGAGTTGTAGGGTGGATTTGGAGGGTGATTTGGAGTTGGAGGGTGGATTTAGAGTAGGAGGGTGGAGTTGGAGGGTGGATTTGGAGTTGGAGGATGGATTTGGAGTTTGAGGGGGGATTTGGAGTTGGAGGGTGGAGTTAGAGTTGGAGGGTAGATTTGGAGTTGGAGGGTGGAGTTGGAGGATGGAGTTGGAGGTTGGAGTTGGAGGGTGGATTTGGAGTTGGAGGGTGGATTTGGAATTGGAGGGTGGAGTTGGAGTTAGAGGGTGGAGTTGGAGGGTTGATTTGGAGTTGGAGGGTGGAGTTGGAGGGTGGATTTGGAGTTGGAGGGTGGAGTTGGAGGGTAGAGTTGGAGGGTGGATTTGGAGTTAAAGGGTAGATTTGGAGTTGGAGGTGGATTTGAAGTTGGAGGGTGGATTTGGAGTTGGAGGGTGGATTTGGAGGGTGGATTTGGAGGGTGGATTTGGAGTTGGAGGGAGCATTTGGAGTTGGAGGTTTGAGTTGGAGGGTTGAGTTGGAGTTGGAGGGAGTATTTGGAATTGTAGGGTTGAGTTAGAGTTGTAGGATATATTTAGAGTTGGAGGGTTGATTTGGAGTTGGAGGGTTTTGTAGGAGGGTGGATTTGGAGTTGGAGGGTGGATTTGGAGGGTTGAGTTGGAGAGTGGTTTTGGAGTTGGAGGGAGGATTTGGAGTTGGAGGGTGGAGTTAGAGGGTGGAATTGGAGGGTGGAGTTGGAGGGTGATTTGGAGTTTGAGGGTGGATTTAGAGTAGGAGGGTGGAGTTGGAGGGTGGATTTGGAGTTTGAGGGTGGATTTGGAGTTGTAGGGTGTAGTTAGAGTTGGAGGGTGGATTTGGAGTTGGAGGGTGGAGTTGGAGGGTGGAGGTGGAGTTGGAGGTTGGAGTTGGAGGGTGTATTTGGAGTTGGAGGGTGGATTTGGAATTGGAGGGTAGAGTTGGAGTTGGAGGGTGGAATTGGAGATTTGAGTTTGAGGGTGGATTTAGAGTTGGAGGGTAGATTTGGAGTTGGAGGGTGGATAAGTTGGAGGGTAGATTTGGAGTTGGAGGGTGGAGTTGGAGTTGGAGGGTAGATTTGGAGTTGGAGGGTGGATTTGGAGTTGGAAGGTTGATTTGGAGTTGGAGGGTGGATTTGGAGTTGGGGGTCGAGTTGTAGGATGGAGGGTGGAGTTGGAGGGTGGATTTGGAGTTGGAGGGTGGAGTTGGAGGGTGGAGTTGGAGGGTGGATTTGGAGTTAGAGGGTGGATTTGGAGTTGAAGGGTGGAGTTGGAGGGCGGACTTGGAGGGTGGATTTGGAGGGTAGAGTTGGGGGTGGATTAGGAGTTGCAGGGTACATTTGGAGTTGGAGGGTAGATTTGGAGTTGGAGGGTAGATTTGGAGTTGGAGGGTGGAGTTGGAGGGTGGATTTGAAATTGGAGGGTGGAGTTGGAGTGTGTAGTTGAAGTTAGAGGGTGTATTTGGAGTTGGAGGGTGGATTTGGAGATGTAGGGTGGAGTTAGAGTTGGAGGGTGGATTTGGAGTTGGAGGGTGGAGTTGGAGGGTGGAGGTGGAATTGGAGGTTGGAGTTGGAGGGTGTATTTGGAGTTGGAGGGTGGATTTGGAATTGGAGGGTAGAGTTGGAGGGTGGAATTGGAGATTTGAGTTGGAGGGTGGATTTGGAGTTGGAGGGTGGATTTAGGGTTGCAGGGCCGATTTGGAGTTGGAGGGTGGATTTGGAGTTGGAGGGTGGATTTGAAGTTGGAGGGTGGATTTGGAGTTGTAGGGTAGATTTGGAGGGTGATTTGGAGTTGGAGGGTGGATTTAGAGTAGGAGGGTGGAGTTGGAGGGTGGAGTTGGAGTTGGAGGTTGGAGTTGGAGGGTAGAGTTGGAGTTGGAGGGTGGAGTTGGAGATTGGAGTTGGTGGGTGGATTTGGAGTTGAAGGGTGGAGTTGGAGGGTGGATTTGGAGGGTAGATTTGGAGTTGGAGGGTGGAGTTGGAGGGTAGTGTTGGAGGGTGGATTTGGAGTTAAAGGGTCAATTTGGAGTTGGAGGGTGGAGTTGGAGGGTGGAGGTAGAGTTGGAGGTTGGAGTTGGAGGGTGTATTTGGAGTTGGAGGGTGTATTTGGAATTGGAGGGTAGAGTTGGAGTTGGAGGGTGGAGTTGGAGTTGGAGGGTGGTTTTGGAGTTGTAGGGTGGATAAGTTGGAGGGTAGATTTGGAATTGGAGGGTGGAGTTGGAGTTGGAGGGTAGATTTGGAGTTGGAGGGTGGATTTGGAGTTGGAAGGTTGATTTGGAGTTGGAGGGTAGATTTGGAGTTTGGGGTGGAGTTGTAGGATGGAGGGTGGAGTTGGAGGGTGGATTTGGAGTTTGAGGGTGGAGTTGGAGGGTGGAGTTGGAGGGTGGATTTGGAGTTAGAGGGTGGATTTGGAGTTGAAGGGTGGAGTTGGAGGGCGGAGTTGGAGGGTGGATTCGGAGGGTAGAGTTGGGGTGGATTAGGAGTTGCAGGGTACATTTGGAGTTGGAGGGTAGATTTAGAGTTGGAGGGTGGATTTGGAGTTGGAGGGTGGAGTTGGAGGGTGGATTTGGAATTGGAGGGTGGAGTTGGAGGGTGGAGTTGGAGTTAGAGGGTGTATTTGGAGTTGGAGGGTGGAGTTGGAGTTAGAAGGTGGATTTGGAGTTTTAGGGTAGATTTAGAGTTGGATCCTGGATTTAGAGTTGCAGGGTCGATTTGGAGTTGGAGAGTGGATTTGGAGTTGGAGGGTGGATTTGAAGTTGGAGGGTGGATTTGGAGTTGGAGGGTGGATTTGGAGTTGTAGGGTGGATTTGGAGGGTGATTTGGAGTTGGAGGGTGGATTTAAAGTAGGAGGGCGGAGTTGGAGGGTGGATTTGGAGTTGGAGGATGGATTTGGAGTTTGAGGGGGGATTTGGAGTTGGAGGGTGGAGTTAGAGTTGGAGGGTAGATTTGGAGTTGGAGGGTGGAGTTGGAGGGTAGAGTTGGAGTTGGAGGTTGGAGTTGGAGGGTGGATTTGGAGTTGGAGGGTGGATTTGGAATTGGAGGGTAGAGTTGGAGTTGGAGGGTGGAGTTGGAGATTGGAGTTGGAGGGTGGATTTGGAGTCGAAGGGTGGAGTTGGAGTTGGAGGGTTGAGTTGGAGGGTGGATTTGGAGTTGGAGGGTGGAGTTGGAGGGTAGAGTTGGAGGGTGGATTTGGAGTTAAATGGTGGATTTGGAGTTGGAGGGTGGATTTGAAGTTGGAGGGTGGATTTGGAGTTGGAGTGTGGATTTGGAGTTGGAGGATGGATTTGGAGGGTGGCGTTGGAGAGTGGATTTGGAGTTGGAGGGAGGATTTGGAGTTGGAGGGTCGAGTTGGAGGGTTGAGTTGGAGTTGGAAGGAGTATTTGGAATTGTAGGGTTGAGTTAGAGTTGTAGGATGGATTTGGAGTTGGAGGGTGGATTTGGAGTTGGAGGGTTGAGTAGGAGGGTGGATTTGGAGTTGGAGAGTGGATTTGGAGTTGGAGAGTGGATTTGGAGGGTTGAGTTGGAGAGTGGTTTTGGAGTTGGAGGGAGGATTTGGAGTTGGAGGGTGGAGTTGGAGGGTGGAGTTGGAGGGTGATTTGGAGTTGGAGGGTGGATTTAGAGTAGGAGGGTGGAGTTGGAGGGTGGATTTGGAGTTTGAGGGTGGATTTGGAGTTGGAGGGTGGAGTTAGAGTGTCAGCGTGGATTTGGAGCTGGAGGGTGGATTTGGAATTGTAGGGTGGATTTGGAGGGTGATTTGGATTTGGAGGGTGGATTTAGAGTAGGAGGATGGAGTTGGAGGGTGGATTTGGAGTTGGAAGATGGATTTGGAGTTTGAGGGGGGATTTGGAGTTGTAGGGTGGAGTTAGAGTTGGAGGGTAGATTTGGAGTTGGAGGGTGAAGTTGGAAAGTGGAGTTGGAGGTTGGAGTTGGACGGTGGATTTGGAGTTGGAGGGTGGATTTGGAATTGGAGGGTGGAGTTGGAGTTGGAGGGTGGAGTTGGAGTTGGAGGGTGGAGTTGGAGATTGGAGTTGGAGGGTGGATTTGGAGTTGAAGGGTGGAGTTGGAGTTGGAGGGTTGAGTTGGAGATGGAGGGTGGAGTTGGAGGGTGGATTTGGAGTTGGAGGGTGTGTCGTAATTGGCCCGTCCGTGTTAGCGATTAGCTGAACCTACACGTTGGCCTCCTTAACTTGGCTATATACGATTAACGCCATTTTGAATACTGTGGCGGCCATCTTAGATCATGAGCGGCCTCGTGGCCGACGTGCCCTTTAGTCCGTTGTCCGTTCTACTGACCGCTCTTGTCTGCCCAGCAACAGGCTATTTTTAGTACTGGTCAAGCCGCACATGCGCAGCTCCCACTGACCGTAAACCTTCAGGAATGTGCACCAAACTGACCAGCGGAGTTGTGCCCCCTCCAATGAGCTGGCAGTATTCCAAAACATGACCATATATGTCTCGAAACTATGTCTTAAACTTGTGCCGCCTATCTTTTATTGCCCCTAAACTGTATATAAACGGGGTCACACCAATGTTCGGTGTGATACCTCTTGCATTACCGAAGGGTGCTGTTTGAGTGTACCACCACCCCATGGGGTCTTAATAAACTTGTTCTTTGCCTTTTACAGCTTCCGTGCCAACAGTTCTTGTGTGTAAGTGGGTAATCTCGGGAGCGTGTAGGCCTTGGGAACCCCGAAATACTTCAATTGGCGACCACGAAGGGACTCATCGGCGACTCGGATGCCCGAAGGAGAGGTCGTGACGAAGGCTTGGAAATCCGCCATGGACGCGCGCTGCCACGAGTGACCCGAGTCTTGGCTGCCACGGTGTTTTTCCTTTCCTTCCGACCTGACCTTCCAGGTGGCGCCGGTCTCCGACTGAGTCTCCGAAGTGTCTGCATCACTGAGAAAACGCCGTTTGGCTGATTTGGCTTACAAGACCTTGGCAGTTGGAATCTGGACATTTGAGAATTTGGTAAGCTTTGTGTTCGGTAAGGTAGTCTTCGGACGCTTACTGAAGTCCTAAGATTTGTGTTCGGTAAGGTAGTCTTCGGACGCTTACTGAAAATCTGTGCTTTGTGATCGGTGAGGTAGTCTCCGGACGCTTGCCGAGTTCTATGAACTTTGATTTGAGTTAGCTAACATTTTGAATTTGTGATCTTTGAACTTATATGTGTAGTGCACTTCACATAGGCAGGCATGTAGAGATGTTTCTCTAACTTTGTTTTTTTCCTTTGAGCGGCACAATCGTGAGAAGAACTGTAAGTGCCATTTTGTCCGGTGTCACGCTTTTGTGATACTCTTTGAACATGCCTGTTTTCAGCACACTCCGGGGAATGTGTTGTTTAGGAGACGGTACCTCAATTAGGTTAGCGGAATCACAGCCGGCTCCCCCAGAGGGAACACCAAATAGGGATATGTACATCAAATTCGGCCTTCCACCTATTATGTACAGTAAATTATGGCATAAGTACACCAAGGCCGATCCTGAATTGCAATGGCCCCTACACGGGTCATACGATTTGAGTAAAATCCAATTTGTAGAGCAATGTATGTTTCAACGCAGGTCTAGACAAAACATGTTTGATTGCGTGCGAATGTGGGAGAAAGCGGCGCGTGAGCGAATGAAGCGTGAGGTTGCCTTGGCGGACAAAGAGCAGCGCAAGGCTGCTCGGGATAAGGCTTTACAGCTTGAGGAGAAGGAGGCTCAGGAGAAGAAAGAAAGGGAGGAACGGGAACGTAATTTGCAAACGACTGGTCAGTTTCCTATTCGCCGACCACTTTATCCTGTCCTTAATAATGAAATTGATGATTTTTCTCTGTTAGATCGGTCACCGCCTCCGTACGTTTCACCGACGGCTCCGGCTGCGGATTCCGAGGATGATGGACAGGATCGCTCGAGCCAGAAAGGGGTATCGGCTCTCAGGTTTACTGCGGAGAGGTCCGCTCATTTACGCAGTTGGGCTCGCAAAGTGAATAAGCATTGTGTTACTCAGGAGCAGTTGTTAACAGAGAAAAAGGGGTGGTCGGATCTTGAATTAATGTATTTTCTGTCCAGCCTGGCGGATGAAGTTGTAAACGCATATCGTGAACTTTCTGATACGTTAGAGCCTAAAGTTTTGTCGGTGTATCGTGAGAATTTAGCTAAAGGTGATTTTGATCTTACAGATGTTGACGACCTGTTCAAGCAATTGATCGCGCTGCGGGATGAGACAACCCAATTGCGACAGGAACGGAAACGGAGGCAAAAGGAGTCCGAGCCGGGAAATGACGGGGCGGCTAAGGAGTGTTCTCTTCGTGGTTCAGATAAGAGTTCTGCGTTGCATGTTATGCCTATGCGTGAAGCCGCGCCTTTGTATGTTCCACCAAAAGGGGAAGGTACGGATGATGATAAGCTGTCGAAGGATGCGAAAGGGTATTTTGTGTATAATTGGGTATATACGCCATGGAATAGAGCAGATGTCATGGCATTGAAAAATTCTTTACCTGATCTCCGAAAAAACCCAGCGGCATTTTATGAGGGGGTGGAGGGGGCTATATCGTCTTGCGTGATGACTCTTGTGGATATAGACTTATTTTTTGGGTTGATATTACCACCTGATATGTGGCGGCAGATTCGTAAAAATAATGATGAGACAATATTGGGAGGGACATGGAAAGAAATAAGTAATGCAGATTTAGATAGGGCACCAGCATGCAAGCCCTGTCAGCTAATCCTAGAACTCCCGGCAGCTATTTTACGTAAATTAAAAACGCTTGTTCCCGCCAAAAAGATTGATTGGACCATGTTAACGTCGTGCAAGCAGAAACCCGATGAAACGGTCTCTGATTTCTTTACACACTTCGAGGAGGCATTTCATGATTACAGTGGTCAATCTTTAACAGACGATACGGGTCGGCATCTGTTTGTAGATAAGTATGTAGCTAATCTCCTACCAGAGATTGCTAAGCGATTGAAATCGAGTGAAAGTTCCTGGGCCACGGCGACCCCTGCGTCCTTGTTAACTATGGCTCAGTATTATGAGCGGCAGGAGGTGGAAGCTAAAGAAAGTGTAGAGAAAAAGACGAAGGAATTGAAAACGAAGGTGATGTTGGCACAGGTCCGGGGAACACAGAGTAGAGGGAATGATAGAGGTAGACGAGGTGGAGGAAATGCGTCGTATGGTCGTACGGACATTGCGGAGGATCAGTGTGCTTATTGTAAGGAGTTTGGGCATTGGGCCGAAGATTGTCCGGTACTTCGTGAACAGCGTAGTCAGCGTGGTCAAGGCAGCGGAAGGTCAAGAGGAGGTTATACTGGAACGAGAGGTGGCGGAGGTGATCGTAGACAGGTCGAGGAGAGGGGCCGTGGCCAGGGCGAACGAAACACGTTTGATAGACGGAATCAATATCAGATTTTGGAAGGAGAGAATGTGGAACACCAGGATTATGTGCATGCATAGGACTGCGTAGGATGGGGTAAGGAATCAGTTGAAGTGCCGGTAGATCAGCAAGGTCCATATGTAACAGCGGGTATTTTGGGTTCTACTGATCAATTTCTAGTCGACACAGGAGCTACTCGTAGCGCTCTGTCGAAAAACTTGGTTCCGAGGGCTCCCCTGTCTGGCGAAATGATTACGTGTGTAGGGTTTGATGGCACACCCTCCCCCAGCCCATTGTCCAAGCCCCTTGCACTATGCATTGACAAATACTTTAGTTTTGGCCAATTTTTGTTATCACCTCATACCCCAGACAATATCCTGGGCATTGATTTGCTTAAATATTTCCGAGCAACAATACGCTGTGCCCCAGAGGGAGTGCGGGTTATCTTGAACGACAACTACCCTGACCCTGATGATTGCATTGAACCCGACAGATTTTATGCCATTTTAGATATCCCTGCTTTGGCCTCTCTGCCGCACACGTTGTGGGCGACATCAGATACGGATGTGGGAGAGATGCGCATTCCACCAATACGCATTACTGTTAAGGAGGGGGCCCCTCTACCACGAGTGCCACAGTATAAGATCTCAAAGGAAGGTGAAATTGCACTGACACATATTGTTCAGGACTTGATTTCTATAGGGGTAGTAGAGGAGGTCCCTTATAATGTTTGTAATAGCCCTATTCTACCGATTCTCAAACGAGACTCAGATGGCAAGATCTACCGATTTATTATTGATTTGCGCGAAGTCAACAAAATTGTCATTCCCCAATATCCAGTGGTGTCCGATATTACGACTTTACTTACATTGGTTCCACCGACGGCCACCACCTTTACTGTTATTGACCTAAAGAATGCGTTCTTTTCTATCCCTGTTCATCCAGATAGTAGATATCTGTTTGGTTTTACGCTCAATAATAAATCATATAGATTTTGTCGTGTTCCCCAAGGATATACTGAGAGCCCTAGCATCTACAGCCAGGCTTTGAAACGACAACTAGATTCCTTTAAATTGCAGTCTGGCGTCGCGCTCATCCAGTACGTGGATGACCTTTTGCTTGCCGCCGACTCCTATGCACAATGTGAACAGAGTACACTCGCATTACTTTCCTTTTTGGCACAACACAATCACAAGGTTTCCAAGAAAAAGCTTCAATACTGTAGACCCCAGGTGACCTACCTTGGTCATCTGTTGTCTAAGGAGGGGCGGGCATTAACATCTGATCGAATTCAAGCAATTTTAGATACACCAGTCCCCCGCACGCAGAGAGATGTGCGTGCCTTTATAGGGTTGACATCCTTTTGTAGACAATGGATCATGGGTTTCTCACATATCATAAAACCTTTGCTAGCATTATTGTCCAAAACTACACCAATGCCTCTTGAGTGGACAGATGAATGTCAGAAAGCTTTTGAGCAGTTGAGACAGGCCCTTTGTTCCGCACCCGTGTTAGGAATACCAGACTACACAAAACTTTTCACATTGTACGTACACGAGAATGATGGGTGTGCATTGTCAGTGCTAGTGCAGTTACACGGGGATAAGCAGAGACCATGCGCATACTTCTCTGCCATTTTGGATCCTGTAGCACGAGGGCTGCCTGGGTGTTTTCGAGCAGTAGCGGCAACAGCAGTAGCCATACGACAGAGTGAGGGCATAGTGTTATCACACAAATTGCTGGTGTTAGTCCCCCACGCAGTAGATGCCTTGTTAAACCAAACTAAGACTCAATACCTCACGAGTGCACGACTTACAGGATATGAGCTGACACTCCTAGCGCCACACATAACGTTGAAAAGATGCGCTACTTTGAACCCTGCCACCTTGTTGCCTTATCCGGCCGAGGAGGGTCAGGAAGAAAAACATCATGACTGTGTTTTCCTGACTGAGGAACAGACAAAGGGTCGTGTTGACCTACAGGATGTGCCACTTCCTGATGTGGATGGGGAACTGTGGGTTGATGGATCGTGTTTAAGGCTGCCAGATGGTACGACTTCCGCAGCATATGCGATCACGACTCTTAAGACGGTGGTAGAAACAGCTAGGATACCACAAAAATCGGCTCAGGCAGCAGAGCTGATAGCTTTAACAAGAGCCTGCGAATTGAGTGCTGGCCTATGTGTGAACATATACACAGACAGCCGGTATGCCTTTGGAGTGGCCCATGACTTCGGGCTTCTTTGGAGGGAACGCGGGTTTCTGACGTCACACGGGGAGCACATTATGCACGGAGAGTTAGTGCGTGATCTCCTAAATGCGTTGCTTAGCCCTAAAAAAGTAGCGATAGTGAAGTGCAGTGCCCATAAGAAGATTACGGATAAAGTGGGTCAAGGAAATGCCTTTGCAGACAGCATAGCAAGGCAAACGGCTATGTCCCGAACTAGCTCCCCCATGTATGTGGTACAATCGCAAGCTGAACGATGGAGTGATGCTAGAGCAGAGATACGGGATATTCAAAATTCAGCTACAGAATCTGAGCTTGCGGCTTGGGCAGCAGATGGGGTACTAGATGACGAGGGATGTTGGAGAAGCAAAGACATGGAGAAGTGGAAATTGCCTGCGGCTTACTTACAGGCGATGGTCCAGATGACACATGGACTGGCCCATGTCGGGGCTCTTGCAATCACTCGGCTTTTAACACGAGTTTGGGAGCATCCCGAGATTGCGAACACTGCAAAGAGAGTAGTGCAGACCTGCCTGGTATGCTTGCAACACAATCCTGGAAAGGGGACCTATACTCCGAAAGGAGGGTTCGTTCCACCTTCTGCACCGTTTGAAGTGCTTCAAATGGATTACATCCAACTCGAGCGTTGCAATAACCTGAAGTACGTCTTAGTGGTGGTGTGTGCTTTTAGCAAATGGGTTGAGGCCTACCCCACGAAAGACAATACGGCTTTGACAACAGCTAAGGTGTTGCTTAAGGAATTCTTTCCTCGCTTTGGAGTTTGCAAATTTTTGTGGAGCGATAATGGGCCCCATTTTGTTGGGAAGATTGTGGAATATGTGCTGAAGGGGTTAGGGATTCAGCAAAAGTTCCACGCTGTATTCCACCCTCAGTCAGCAGGTTTGGTCGAGCGGTACAATGCCACGTTGAAGCTTAAGCTGGCCAAAATTGTGGCGTCTACATCGTTGAAGTGGCCAGATGCGTTGCCGCTAGCACTACTATCTCTCAGATCAGTACCCCACTCACGAACCGGCCTTACGCCCTATGAGGTGGTGTTTGGCCGCCCTATGAATATCTGGGGGGTGCCCAAGCCGCGATTAATACATGATGTGCCTTGTGTTATGATGAATGATTATTTGGCACGATTAACAAATGATTTGCTCTCCATTCATCAACAGGTTCGAGAAGCGCTCCCTGACAACTCTACTGGAGAGGGCCACGATCTTCGTCCTGGGGATCATGTGATGATCCGCTCGTTTGAGAGAGCAAGCAGTCTGGAGCCCAGGTGGAAGGGCCCCGAGCAGGTCCTCCTGGCGACCCGCACCGCCGTACGAGTGACCAACAGGAAGCGGTGGGTGCATTCGACACATTGTCGCCGAGTCTCTCCGGATCTGGTGACTCCTGCTGGGCTGACTGATTACAAGGAGATCTTGGAGAAAGAAAAGAGCCCAGCTGTGACGTCGGCCGAAGTGGAGGGAGCCTTCCCGGACCAATCTGCTACTGGAAGAGAGCGCTACAATCTACGACCGCGATAAAGAAGATTTTTGTTCCTTTTTAGACTGGTTGGTTACCGCTCCAGGTTTGTGAAACGGAAACCGGGAATTCCAAGGGGGGGGGATCAGTTCTGCCAGAGTAGCGACACCCGTCTTGGCCCGGAGAAGAAAACAACGGCTACCTCGGAGTTCAGCACCGCATTTTTCTTTTTTTAGGTATACACGTACGTGTATCTGAGACAATTTGTGAAAAACTTGTGAACAACTTGTGTCACTTGAGACTTTGCACAGACTTCCTTGAACTATGGCATCAACGGCATCGCGTGATAAGAAAATACTGGGTGCCTTTCTTTTTGTTTTTACGATTGTGGTGATAGCTGTTATAGCCTGGGTAGTTGAACTTGTGGTGCCTGTGCGTGAACATTTGTTGCCGACTACCCCGGCACCGTCTGAACATTTTCATTTTACATTGCCTTTCCATGAAGAGCGCCATCGCCAAACGTATTTAAACAATAGTTTCATTCAGATTCTTCACCACACGCATAATATGACCAACACCTCTAATTGCTGGGTGTGTGGAATGTTGCCTGGGCACCAGAAGAGAGGGGGCACCCCACTTATCCCACTCCCGTTTTCGCACAATGGGTCATGCAACGCCTGGTACACCCTCCTCTTTACCCTGAGATGGCCAACGAAAGAGGGAGTGCTTTTTCGCCTAAATAAAGAATGTCCCCATGACAAGGATGGGTTTCCACGGGCTGAGGGTACACGTTTTGAATGGGAAGAGTATAGGCCCGACAATGTATCCGCCCCACGTATATACAGCAATCAGCGAAATGTGAATGTATCGAGTGCTCATGTCATAAATGTCATTGCCACAAAAGCCGATTTATGTATCCGGAACAAGGGCACGATTGCAGTGGGGAAAAGTGAATGTAACATTACTCTCACGTTTGATAGCCCGAATGGCATCTCATTTGTTGCATCTCGAAACACCTATTTTATCTGTGGAACGAAGGGGTACCATCAGCTTCCAGTGGGATGGTTGGGCACGTGCTATGTATCGTTTGTGTTACCTCCTGTATTTATTGCCCCTCCAATGTACCATAATGATTACACGCTGTACCACGATTTCGTTTTGAATAGGGTTAAACGAACTGTTGCACTAGAGGACATTGATCAAATGGACACTGCGTTACAACAGTATGTGGATTTCAATCTGGGACTATTCTCCTTTGTGGGGGCTGCATTGAACAGTCGGAAAATCAGACGACTGACACGCGTTGTTGAGGCCGTTGCGAATGACACTGCCATTGCCCTGGGGAATATTACCGAGGAACTACAGATTTCCAGAATTGTCACCCTCCAAAACAGGATGGTGTTGGACGTTGTTTTGGCTGATCGTGGGGGGGCATGCAGAATTATCGGAAGCAGCTGCTGTGTATACGTCCCAGACAATTCCCCATCTGTGTATGATGCTATTTCCAAATTGCATAAGATAGCGGCTGAGATACACCCAGACAATGGGACTTGGACACTTTCAGGATGGTTCTGGTCCATGATTGCGACGTGGGGCTGGAAACTGTTAACAATTCTCTGCATACTTGTGGGAGCAATGTTTTTTATCTGCTTGTGTATCCAATGTGGCCCTGCTTTATGTTCAATGTGTCTATCAGCCTGTTTACCGTCGAGACGAGCTCTTGCCCATGACAAAATGATGCTACACAAAGAGGTGACACAAATTATGTTAATTGACATCGAGGACGAACATCCAGACTATGTTCATTATGAGGTAGATTCAGCTAAACGCTAAAAGGGTCGTCTGTCGTAATTGGCCCGTCCGTGTTAGCGATTAGCTGAACCTACACGTTGTCCTCCTTAACTTGGCTATATACGATAAACGCCATTTTGAATACTGTGGCGGCCATCTTAGATCATGAGCGGCCTCGTGGCCGACGTGCCCTTTAGTCCGTTGTCCGTTCTACTGACCGCTCTTGTCTGCCCAGCAACAGGCTATTTTTAGTACTGGTCAAGCCGCACATGCGCAGCTCCCACTGACCGTAAACCTTCAGGAATGTGCACCAAACTGACCAGCGGAGTTGTGCCCCCTCCAATGAGCTGGCAGTATTCCAAAACATGACCATATATGTCTCGAAACTATGTCTTAAACTTGTGCCGCCTATCTTTTATTGCCCCTAAACTGTATATAAACGGGGTCACACCAATGTTCGGTGTGATACCTCTTGCATTACCGAAGGGTGCTGTTTGAGTGTACCACCACCCCATGGGGTCTTAATAAACTTGTTCTTTGCCTTTTACAGCTTCCGTGCCAACAGTTCTTGTGTGTAAGTGGGTAATCTCGGGAGCGTGTAGGCCTTGGGAACCCCGAAATACTTCAGGTGGAGTTGGAGGGTAGAGTTGGAGGGTGGATTTGGAGTTAAAGGGTGGATTTGGAGTTGGAGGGTGGAGTTGGAGGGTGGAGGTGGGGTTGGAGGGTAGAGTTGGAGGGTGGATTTGGAGTTAAAGGGTGGATTTGGAGTTGGAGGGTGGAGTTGGAGGATGGATTTGGAGTTAGAGGGTGGATTTGGAGTTGAAGGGTGGAGTTGGAGGGTGGATTCGGAGGGTAGAGTTGGGGGTGGATTAGGAGTTGCAGGGTACATTTGGAGTTGGAGGGTCGATTTGGAGTTGGAGGGTGGATTTGGAGTTGGAGGGTGGAGTTGGAGGGTGGATTTGGAATTGGAGGGTGGAATTGGAGGGTGGAGTTGGAGTTAGAGGGTGTATTTGGAGTTGGAGGGTGGACTTGGAGTTAGAAGGTGGATTTGGAGTTTGAGGGTAGATTTAGAGTTAGAGGGTGGATTTAGAGTTGCAGGGTGGATTTGGAGTTGGAGGGTGGATTTCAAGTTGGAGGGTGGATTTGGAGTTGGAGGGTGGATTTGGAGTTGTAGGGTGGATTTGGAGGGTGATTTGGAGTTGGAGGGTGGATTTAGAGTAGGAGGGTGGAGTTGGAGGGTGGATTTGGAGTTGGAGGATGGATTTGGAGTTTGAGGGGGGATTTGGAGTTGGAGGTGGAGTTAGAGTTGGAGGGTAGATTTGGAGTTGGAGGGTGGAGTTGGAGGATGGAGTTGGAGGTTGGAGTTGGAGGGTGGATTTGGAGTTGGAGGGTGGATTTGGAATTGGAGGGTGGAGTTGGAGTTAGAGGGTGGAGTTGAAGGGTTGATTTGGAGTTGGAGGGTGGAGTTGGAGGGTGGATTTGGAGTTGGAGGGTGGAGTTGGAGGGTAGAGTTGGAGGGTGGATTTGGAGTTAAAGGGTAGATTTGGAGTTGGAGGGTGGATTTGAAGTTGGAGGGTGGATTTGGAGTTGGAGTGTGGATTTGGAGTTGGAGGGTGGATTTGGAGGGTGGATTTGGAGGGTGGATTTGGAGTTGGAGGAAGCATTTGGAGTTGGAGGGTCGAGTTGGAGGGTTGAGTTGGAGTTGGAGGGAGTATTTGGAATTGTAGGGTTGAGTTAGAGTTGTAGGATATATTTAGAGTTGGAGGGTTGATTTGGAGTTGTAGGGTTTTGTAGGAGGGTGGATTTGGAGTTGGAGGGTGGATTTGGAGGGTTGAGTTGGAGAGAGGTTTTGGAGTTGGAGGGAGGATTTGGAGTTGGAGGGTGGAGTTGGAGGGTGGAATTGGAGGGTGGAGTTGGAGGGTGATTTGGAGTTTGAGGGTGGATTTAGAGTAGGAGGGTGGAGTTGGAGGGTGGATTTGGAGTTTGAGGGTGGATTTGGAGTTGTAGGGTAGAGTTAGAGTTGGAGGGTGGATTTGGAGTTGGAGGGTGGAGTTGGAGGGTGGAGGTGGAGTTGGAGGTTGGAGTTGGAGGGTGTATTTGGAGTTGGAGGGTGGATTTGGAATTGGAGGGTAGAGTTGGAGTTGGAGCGTGGAATTGGAGATTTGAGTTTGAGGGTGGATTTAGAGTTGGAGGGTGGATTTGGAGTTGGAGGGTGGATGAGTTGGAGGCTAGATTTGGAGTTGGAGGGTGGAGTTGGAGTTGGAGGGTAGATTTGGAGTTGGAGGGTGGATTTGGAGTTGGAAGGTTGATTTGGAGTTGGAGGGTGGATTTGGAGTTGGGGGTGGAGTTGTAGGATGGAGGGTGGAGTTGGAGGGTGGATTTGGAGTTGGAGGGTGGAGTTGGAGGGTGGATTTGGAGTTAGAGGGTGGATTTGGAGTTGAAGGGTGGAGTTGGAGGGCGGACTTGGAGGGTGGATTCGGAGGGTAGAGTTGGGGGTGGATTAGGAGTTGCAGGGTACATTTGGAGTTGGAGGGTCGATTTGGAGTTGGAGGGTAGATTTGGGAGTTGGAGGGTGGGAGTTGGAGGGTGGATTTGAAATTGGAGGGTGGAGTTGGAGTGTGTAGTTGAAGTTAGAGGGTGGATTTGGAGATGTAGGGTGGAGTTAGAGTTGGAGGGTGGAGGTGGAGTTGGAGGTTGGAGTTGGAGGGTGTATTTGGAGTTGGAGGGTGGATTTGGAATTGGAGGGTAGAGTTGGAGTTGGAGGGTGGAATTGGAGATTTGAGTTGGAGGGTGGATTTGGAGTTGGAGGGTGGATTTAGAGTTGCAGGGTCGATTTGGGAGTTGGAGGGTGGATTTGGAGTTGGAGGGTGGATTTGAAGTTGGAGGGTAGATTTGGAGTTGTAGGGTAGATTTGGAGGGTGATTTGGAGTTGGAGGATTTGGAGTTGGAGGATGGATGGAGATTGGAGGGGAGGGTGGAGTTAGAGTTGGAGGGTAGATTTGGAGTTGGAGGGTGGAGTTGGAGGGTGGAGTTGGAGTTGGAGGTTGGAGTTGGAGGGTGGATTTGGAGTTGGAGGGTGGATTTGGAATTGGAGGGTAGAGTTGGATTTGGGAGGGTGGAGTTGGAGATTGGAGGTGGTGGGTGGATTTGGAGTGGAAGGGTGGAGTTGGAGGGTGGAGTTGGAGGGGAGGGGGATGTGGAGGTGGGTGGGTGGGAGTTATGGGGGAGGGGGGGGGAGTGTCGCTCCGAGATGGGCGGCACGTGCGGGGTGATATTTGGGAAAGGGGTTAGATTTGGATTTGGTACAGAATTCGTTAAGAAGAGATTTGACTAAATAATAGAACTTGAGCATGTAGAACTTAAGCAACATCTTGACATTAGCGTAAAGACCATTGGAATTTGTTGGAGGATGGAGTTGGAGATTGGAGTTGGAGGGTGGATTTGGAGTTGGAGGGTGGATTTGGAATTGGAGGGTAGAGTTAGATTTTGAGGGTGGAGTTGGAGATTGGAGTTGGAGGGTGGATTTGGAGTTGAAGGGTGGAGTTGGAGTTGGAGGGTGGAGTTGGAGGGTGGATTTGGAGGGTGGAGTTGGAGGGTAGATTTGGAGTTTGAGGGTGGAGTTGGAGGGTAGAGTTGGAGGGTGGATTTGGAGTTAAAGGGTGGATTTGGAGTTGGAGGGTGGAGTTGGAGGGTGGAGGTAGAGTTGGAGGTTGGAGTTGGAGGGTGTATTTGGAGTTGGAGGGTGGATTTGGAATTGGAGGGTAGAGTTGGAGTTGGAGGGTGGAGTTGGAGATTGGAGTTGGAGGGTGGATTTGAAGTTGGAGGGTGGATTTGGAGTTGGAGGGTGGATAAGTTGGAGGGTAGATTTGGAGTTGGAGGGTGGATACGTTGGAGGGTAGATTTGGAGTTGGAGGGTAGATTTGGAGTTGGAGGGTAGATTTGGAGTTGGAAGGTTGATTTGGAGTTGGAGGGTGGATTTGGAGTTGGGGGTGGAGTTGTAGGATGGAGGGTGGAGTTGGAGGGTAAATTTGGAGTTGGAGGGTGGAGTTGGAGGGTGGATTTGGAGTTGGAGGGTGGATAAGTTGGAGGGTAGATTTGGAGTTGGAGGGTGGAGTTGGAGTTGGAGGGTAGATTTGGAGTTGGAGGGTGGATTTGGAGTTGGAAGGTTGATTTGGAGTTGGAGGGTGGATTTGGAGTTGGGGGGTGGAGTTGTAGGATGGAGGGTGGAGTTGGAGGGTGGATTTGGAGTTGGGGGGTGGAGTTGGAGGGTGGATTTGGAGTTAGAGGGTGGATTTGGAGTTGAAGGGTGGAGTTGGAGGGCGGAGTTGGAGGGTGGATTCGGAGGGTAGAGTTCGGGGTGGATTAGGAGTTGCAGGGTACATTTGGAGTTGGAGGGTCGATTTGGAGTTGGAGGGTGGGTTTGGAGTTGGAGGGTGGATTTGAAGTTGGAGGGTGGATTTGGAGTTAGAGGGTGGATTTGGAGTTGGAGGGTGGATTTGGAGGGTTGAGTTGGAGAGTGGATTTGGAGTTGGAGGGAGGATTTGGAGTTGGAGGGTGGAGTTGGTGGGTGGAATTGGAGGGTGGAGTTGCAGGGTGATTTGGAGTTGGAGGGTGGATTTAGAGTAGGAGGGTGGAGTTGGAGGGTGGATTTGGAGTTTGAGGGTGGATTTGGAGTTGGAGGGTGGAGTTAGCGTTGGAGGGTGGATTTGGAGTTGGAGGGTGGAGTTGGACGGTGGAGGTGAAGTTGGAGGTTGGAGAGTGGATTTGGAGTTGGAGGGTGGATTTGGAGTTGGAGGGTAGATAAGTTGGAGGGTAGATTTGGAGTTGGAGGGTGGAGTTGGAGTTGGAGGGTAGATTTGAAGTTGGAGGGTGGATTTGGAGTTGGAAGGTTGATTTGGAGTTTGAGGGTGGATTTGGAGTTGGGGGGTGGAGTTGTACGATGGAGGGTGGAGTTGGAGGGTGGATTTGGAGTTGGAGGGTGGAGTTGGAGGGTGGATTTGGAGTTAGAGGATGGATTTGGAGTTGAATGGTGGAGTTGGAGGGCGGAGTTGGAGGGTGGATTTTGAGGGTAGAGTTGAGGGTGGATTAAGAGTTGCAGGGTACATTTGGAGTTGGAGGGTCGATTTGGAGTTGGAGGGTGGATTTGGAGTTGGAGGGTGGAGTTGGAGGGTGGATTTGGAATTGGAGGGTGGAGTTGGAGTTAGAGGGTGTATTTGGAGTTGGAGGGAGGATTTGGAGTTAGAAGGTGGATTTGGAGTTTGAGGGTAGATTTAGAGTTGGAGGGTGGATTTAGAGTTGCAGGGTGGATTTGGAGTTGGAGGGTGGATTTGGAGTTGGAGGGTGGATTTGAAGTTGGAGGGTGGACTTGGAGTTGGAGGGTGGATTTGGAGGGTGATTTGGAGTTGGAGGGTGGATTTAGAGTAGGAGGGTGGAGTTGGAGGGTGGATTTGGAGTTGGAGGATGGATTTGGAGTTTGAGGGGGGATTTGGAGTTGGAGGGTGGAGTTAGAGTTGGAGGGTAGATTTGGAGTTGGAGGGTGGAGTTGGAGGGTGGAGTTGGAGTTGGAGGTTGGAGGTTGGAGTTGGAGGGTGGATTTGGAGTTGGAGGGTGGATTTGGAATTGGAGGGTAGAGTTGGAGTTGGAGGGTGGAGTTGGAGATTGGAGTTGGAGGGTGGATTTGGAGTTGAAGGGTGGAGTTGGAGTTTGAGGGTGGAGTTGGAGGGTGGATTTGGAGTTGGAGGGTGGATATGTTGGAGGGTGGATTAGGAGTTGGAGGGTGGAGTTGGAGTTGGAGGGTAGATTTGGAGTTGGAGGGTGGATTTGGAGTTGGAAGGTGGATTTGGAGTTGGAGGGTGGATTTGGAGTTGGAGGGTGGAGTTGTAGGATGGAGGGTGGAGTTGGAGGGTGGATTTGGAGTTGGAGGGTGGAGTTGGAGGGTGGATTTGGAGTTAGAGGGTGGATTTGGAGTTGAAGGGTGGAGTTGGAGGGCGGAGTTGGAGGGTGGATTCGGAGGGTAGAGTTGGGGTGTGGATTAGGAGTTGGAGGGTAGATTTAGAGTTGGAGGGTGGATTTGGAGGGTTGAGTTGGAGGGAGTATTTGGAATTGTAGAGTTGAGTTAGAGTTGTAGGATGGATTTGAAGTTGGAGAGTGGATTTGGAGTTGGAGGGTTGAGTAGGAGGGTGGATTTGGAGTTGGAGGGTGGATTTGGAGGGTTGAGTTGGAGGGTGGATTTGGAGTTGGAGGGAGGATTTGGAGTTGGAGGGTGGAGTTGGAGGGTGGAATTGGAGGGTGGAGTTGGAGGGTGATTAGGAGTTGGAGGGTGGATTTAGAGTAGGAAGGTGTAGTTGGAGGGTGGATTTGGAGTTTGAGGGTGGATTTGGAGTTGGAGGGTGGAGTTAGAGTTGGAGGGTGGATTTGGAGTTGGAGGGTGGAGTTGGATATTGGAGTTGGAGGGTGGATTTGGAGTTGGAGGGTGGATTTGGAGTTGGATGGTGGATAAGTTGGAGGGTAGATATGGAGTTGGAGGGTGGAGTTGGAGTTGGAGGGTAGATTTGGAGTTGGAGGGTGGATTTGGAGTTGGGGGTGGAGTTGTAGGATGGAGGGTGGAGTTGGAGGGTGGATTTGGAGTTGGAGGGTGGAGTTGGAGGGTGGATTTGGAGTTGGAGGGTGGATTTGGAGTTGGAGGGCGGATTTGGAATTGGAGGGTGGAGGGTGGAGTTTGAGTTAGAGGGTGTATTTGGAGTTGGAGGGTGGATTTGGAGTTAGAAGGTCGATTTGGAGTTTGAGGGTAGATTTAGAGTTGGAGGGTGGATTTAGAGTTGCAGGGTCGATTTGGAGTTGGAGGGTCGATTTGGAGTTGGAGGGTGGATTTGAAGTTGGAGGGTGGATTTGGAGTTGGAGGGTGGATTTGGAGTTGTAGGGTGGATTTGGAGGGTGATTTGGATTTGGAGGGTGGATTTAGAGTAGGAGGGTGGAGTTGGAGGGTGGATTTGGAGTTGGAAGATGGATTTGGAGTTTGAGGGGGGATTTGGAGTTGGAGGGTGGAGTTAGAGTTGGAGGGTAGATTTGGAGTTGGAGGGTGGAGTTGGAGGGTGGAGTTGGAGGTTGGAGTTGGACAGTGGATTTGGAGTTGGAGGGTGGATTTGGAATTGGACGGTGGAGTTGGAGTTGGAGGGTGGAGTTGGAGTTGGAGGGTGGAGTTGGAGATTGGAGTTGGAGGGTGGATTTGGAGTTGAAGGGTGGAGTTGGAGTTGGAGGGTTGAGTTGGAGTTGGAGGGTGGAGTTGGAGGGTGGATTTGGAGTTGGAGGGTGGAGTTGGAGGGTAGAGTTGGAGGGTGGATTTGGAGTTAAAGGGTGGATTTGGAGTTGGAGGGTGGAGTTGGAGGGTGGAGGTGGGGTTGGAGGGTAGATTTGGAGGGTGGATTTGGAGTTAAAGGGTGGATTTGGAGTTGGAGGGTGGAGTTGGAGGATGGATTTGGAGTTAGAGGGTGGATTTGGAGTTGAAGGGTGGAGTTGGAGGCTGGATTCGGAGGGTAGAGTTGGGGGTGGATTAGGAGTTGCAGGGTACATTTGGAGTTGGAGGGTCGATTTGGAGTTGTAGGGTGGATTTGGAGTTGGAGGGTGGAGTTGGAGGATGGATTTGGAATTGGAGGGTGGAATTGGAGGGTGGAGTTTGAGTTAGAGGGTGTATTTGGAGTTGGAGGGTGGACTTGGATTTAGAAGGTGGATTTGAAGTTTGAGGGTAGATTTAGAGTTAGAGGGTGGATTTAGAGTTGCAGGGTCGATTTGGAGTTGGAGGGTGGATTTGGAGTTGGAGGGTGGATTTCAAGTTGGAGGGTGGATTTGGAGTTGGAGGGTGGATTTGGAGTTGTAGGGTGGATTTGGAGGGTGATTTGGAGTTGGAGGGTGGATTTAGAGTAGGAGGGTGGAGTTGGAGGGTGGATTTGGAGTTGGAGGATGGATTTGGAGTTTGAGGGGGGATTTGGAGTTGGAGGGTGGAGTTAGAGTTGGAGGGTAGATTTGGAGTTGGAGGGTGGAGTTGGAGGATGGAGTTGGAGGTTGGAGTTGGAGGGTGGATTTGGAGTTTGAGGGTGGATTTGGAATTGGAGGTTGGAGTTGGAGTTAGAGTGTGGAGTTGGAGGGTTGATTTGGAGTTGGAGGGTGGAGTTGGAGGGTGGATTTGGAGTTGGAGGGTGGAGTTGGAGGGTAGAGTTGGAGGGTGGATTTGGAGTTAAAGGGTAGATTTGGAGTTGGAGGTGGATTTGAAGTTGGAGGGTGGATTTGGAGTTGGAGGGTGGATTTGGAGGGTGGATTTGGAGGGTGGATTTGGAGTTGGAGGGAGCATTTGGAGTTGGAGGTTTGAGTTGGAGGGTTGAGTTGGAGTTGGAGGGAGTATTTGGAATTGTAGGGTTGAGTTAGAGTTGTAGGATATATTTAGAGTTGGAGGGTTGATTTGGAGTTGGAGGGTTTTGTAGGAGGGTGGATTTGGAGTTGGAGGGTGGATTTGGAGGGTTGAGTTGGAGAGTGGTTTTGGAGTTGGAGGGAGGATTTGGAGTTGGAGGGTGGAGTTGGAGGGTGGAATTGGAGGGTGGAGTTGGAGGGTGATTTGGAGTTTGAGGGTGGATTTAGAGTAGGAGGGTGGAGTTGGAGGGTGGATTTGGAGTTTGAGGGTGGATTTGGAGTTGTAGGGTGGAGTTAGAGTTGGAGGGTGGATTTGGAGTTGGAGGGTGGAGTTGGAGGGTGGAGGTGTGGAGTTCTGGACTTTTTGGTTCCGTCCAGAGGTGTCAGGGAACAACACCCAAAGACCCCGGAGTTCCACCTGCCTTGGTGCGCAAATGAACAGAAACACGGGCTTCTCGATGGTGGCGTCAAAGACCAAAGGTTTATTACTGCAGGGACACAGAAGTCACAGAAACTACGCATGGGCAGTGTCTAGGAGCCTGTTCGATTTGTACATAGAGGGTTGCTCCTTATATACTGAAAATTGTGCTCTAGGCAAATATTTCACATGTTAGTACATTCCCAAACCTTTGTGTCTTAAACAATAAATATTTGGCGTTACACAGGAACTGTCGATAATATCTGATGCCAAACATCACGAAGAGGGGTTCCCACTAGTCCATCACAATCCCTTGTCAATATTGCATTCAAGAGCCGGACCGCCTCATCGTAAATTTCGTTACCTCCCCCTAATAAAGGCCCAGAAGGAAAGGAGCAGAGCCAGGTGCAGAAGATAGGAAAGCGGGATAAGAGATGTTTGTGGGTTGTAAATGGGCAAGGCTACCGGCTTCGGCCGCCTAATCATGATCGGGACAATGGACACGAGAACCAGTTCAGGTGGGCTGGCCTCGGGCAGAGGAGGCAGCCTTTGTTGAGTCATGCAGCTACGGCGTGATCTGGTTTAAGGTGCACGTGTCATGAAAGAGGTGAATCTCCGGCTAAGGCTACGTGTCCTTAATCGAAATGAAGTGATCAGAGGTTATTGCGTATGTGAGGGCAAGAAACACAAAATGGCGGCCATGATCTAAGATGGATGCCGTGGGTAGATCAGAAATGTGTTCATAACAGGAGTGCTCTTGCTCGTATCGTAGCGAAAACACCAGGATATGCTAAATGGATCATTTGCGGTTCGCTGATACTAATATTATGTATTTCCGACAATGTTGAAAACACGGGTTCAAATCGTCACGGAACCTCAGACCCTCCTTTTGCCCTTACATAGGCAATTACTCAGTCTATATCAGAGTCTAGTTCTATACTCATCAGGTCAGTGACATGTTGTTGTATCATTATCCTTTCTCGTGCCTTTTCTCCAATTGCAGGTGGTTTCCTAAAACAGGTTGCAGCACAAAGACTACACAAAGCAGGACCACACTGGATAATCAAGCAACATGAGAATAGGAATACTAAGATGACACCGATGATCATTAGAACCTTCCACCCCCATGCTGAGATCAGAGTCCAAAACCACTCCATAAAGGACCAGTTTCCCTTGTCTACATGTATAGAGTCTCGATTGGATCATTCTACATACCCCACCTCGATCTGCAAGTATAACATCTAGAACCATACGGTTCTGCAACGTCATGAGTCTATCCGCCTGAAGCTCAGCTGTCAAATTACTAAGGGCACCAGCAGTTTCGGTAATAGTAGATTCAACTACCCGTGTTAGCTGACGTATGTTTCTACTATTGGCCATAGGCCCCCAGAACGGAAGGAAGCCTTTGAAGAAGTCTCCAGCTTCCTGACCAGCAGTATCTTCCTTGCTGAAGACACCTCTCGCTATTCTGGTTCTGTGGTAATCAGATGAAGCAGTGTATGTCGGAGGCAACAATCGAGCAATATAGCATGAACCTGAAAAGTCAGCAGGTAACCATGTATATGCCCGGTCTCGACAAATGAAGTAGGTACCCCTAGCAGTAAGGAAGGCAGGGGAAGAGTTAGCCGGAAACACATAAGTCTCTACGCACTCACTCCTCCCCAGCTGAGCTCTCGGATTTCTCCCGTTACCTTGCAAACAGACCTGACCTCGGTGGGGTACGACCCAGATTGGAGTTGAGCTTTTACGCTTGCTTTCTCCTAAACTAAGGCGATACTCTGAAGTATTCCAACTTAAATACACTCGCAGTTCGTCTCTAGGGTATGATGGAGTATTATTGACATCCTTGATCATGTCAATAATTCCCTGGACTAAAGCTTTGTTGGCAGGGTTATATCTAGTGGAACGTGGTGGACGTGGAGGATAGGTCTCAAGGGCATAAGCAAAGATGGTTTGAAGGGCCTGAAATGATCCATTGTAGCTGAAAGGCAAAACCAGATAGGGAATACCTTTATCCATAGTGTGGGGTATCAAGCCACACACCCAGCAGTCTGTAGTGTTAACTACCAGTTGGTGTTGGTGCAAGAGCTGTACAAAAGTGTTGTTAATTAATTCTGAACGTCGGGCTTGCTCATGTTCAGGAAACGAATGAAAAGAGTGTATAGAAGAAACAGTGGAAATAGCGGGATTAAGGGGAGGTACTGTAGTAACTGGCACAAAAATCAGATTTATACTAAAAACAGTTCCACCCACCAATGTTGCTAAAATAATCAAGAATGTAATGGCACATTGCATCAGAAAGCATTTGCTACGAAGAATTCTGTAAAGTCTGTTTCTGCGAACATAAATCACATTTTCTCGTTGCAGCGCAGGAAGCTCCATCTTCTACAATCCGCTCGCGACCACTGATGATGTGTACGTAGATGAAAATGCCTCTATCAGCCCTGGGAGTTCCCAGAACCAACAGAAAGATCGACCTTGTGTCAGACCCCTGCAGATTCAAACTAGGCACACAGCCACGACCCTACGGCTACCCAGACGGCAAGGCAATTTAAAAAATAATAAAACAATAGCAAACTTCCTGGCTAAATGCAAAAGTTCAAAATTTCAAAAACATCACAGTATGCAATTGCCTGCTTTATTTGTCCATGTTACGTTTTCTCAAGTTATATCTCTGCTTCGCAGGTACTGTCTGATCAGCAAATAGCGTTTCACTGGTAGTTGTTGCAATGTTCAGGTTCGCAGATGACAGAGTTCCTTCTGATGCAGGTGACAAACGTTCAGTGTTCAAAGGAGTCTTTTCTGAAGGAGAGTCAGAGCTTGGAGTGTCAGTTATTAATTCGGCATCGCTGAAAGGGATCAACTTCGGAGTGCTTTCAAATTCGGATGAACCAATTCCCTTCTTTACCCAGTCGTCGTAAGGAAGCGGCAAAGGGACACGCTTAACATGGGACGCGTGTACCCAGTGCTTGCGGCCAGCCACACGAACTGCTGTCCTCGTTGAAAGTAGGACCTGGAAAGGACCGACGTAGCGGGGCTGAAGATTCTTTGTCCTCGCAAAATTCCTGATGACGACAAATTCTCCCGGTTTCAGCTGATGCCCTGGACTCTCCGGAGGCTTTGGCAAAGCATCGAAAACCTGTTGATGAATAAGACTCAATTTAGCAGTCAAGTCGTAAAGGTAGTCTATCAACATAGGATATTCTAGAGAATTAAATTCCTTAGGCCTTGGCACACCCCAGATATTTGCTGGGCGGCCAAAGACTATTTCGTATGGGCTAAGCCCTACTCTAGAATGTACAGTTGCTCTCGTTGATAACAAAGCCAAAGGAAGTGCGTCTGGCCAGGCTAAACCCGTGGATGCCTGTATTTTAGCTATCTTCAGCTTGAGGGTACCATTGTAACCCTCCACTAAACCAGCTGACTGGGGATGGTTCGCACTGTGGAATTTCTGTTTCAAACCTAGGCCTGCACATACACTCTGCATAACTTTCCCTATAAACTCACTTCCGTTATCCGACCATACAATCCGTGGCATTCCAAATCTAGGGAAATATTCTTTGAGAAGAATTTTGGCAGTCGATAAGGCAGTATTGTCCTTCAGTGGGTATGCTTCTATCCACCTGGAAAAAGCACAAACCACCACTAGGACATATTTTAAATTATTACAGCGGTCCATGTGAATAAAGTCTAACTGAATCACTTCGAAAGGGCAGGAAGGAGGAGCGAAATGACCAGCAGGAGTTGGAGTTCCCTTGCCAGGATTATGCATCAGGCATACCATACAGTTTTTCACCACTCTTTCTGCACACTTACTGATTCCCTCATTTTTCCAGACTGGAGCCAACATCTTACAGATACCTTTAGAACTTATATGTGCTACTCCATGCGCCATCGTCACCACTGCAAGCACATACGCATCGGGCAACATCCAACGCTGCTGTTCTGTCAAATCAATCCAACATCCATTCGAGTCCAACTTGCCCGTACTCTCTCTCCATACACGTTTCTCTTCCTCAGTTGCTTCTTTCTGAATCTCTTTCACACTTTCCATTGTGTCCTCACACATTCCAGACTCAGCGATCCATCTTGCAGACGTTGCAACATACATTCTGCTCATCATGTCTCTAGCTGTCTGTTTAGCAATTTCATCAGCAAAAGCATTCCCACGACCAACATCATCCGTGATTGCTTTATGAGCACTGCACTTTACAATTGCAACTTCAGTCGGCAAGGTTAGAGATTCCAACAAGTCGTTAACTAGCTGACCATGTTGAATCTTAGTCCCATGGGACGTAATGAAACCTCTTTCTCTCCATAACCGGCCAAAACTATGGGCCACGCCAAATGCGTACTGACTATCTGTAAACACATTTACTTTCTTTCCCTCAGCTAAAACACATGCTCTCGTTAGGGCTATTAATTCTGCAGCTTGGGCAGAATTCTGACTCACTCTTGCAGTCTCCACAATCGTCTTCAAAGTCGTTACTGCGTAAGCAGCAGTCACATCACCATTCTCCAATTTAAAACATGACCCGTCCACATACAGCGTACCATCCGGATCTGATAACGGAGTATCCTTCAAATCAATGCGTCCTTTTGTCTCTTCCTCCGTTTTAAAACAGCAATCATGTGGCTCGGAATCACTCGACTCTTGATTAGTCGGCAACAGCGTTGCTGGATTCAATATATTACATCTTTTGATCTGAATATGACTCGCTAGTAATGTCAGCTCGTAACCAGATAATCTTGCACTAGTAAGGTGTTGTGTCTTCGTTCGGTTCATGAGTGTGTCCACTGCATGAGGAACCATGACCACTAGCATGTTGTTCATCACCAAACCAGCAGATTGTCGAATGGAAGCCGCAGCTGCCGCTGTAGCCCTCAAACAACTAGGTAACGCTCTGGCTACTGGATCCAATGTTGATGAAAAATACGCACAAGGGCGTTGTTTATCACCAAACTTCTGTGTCAGAACACTCAACGTGCAACCTTCTCTCTCGTGAACGTAGAGCGTGAATGGCTTACTGTAATCAGGTGTACCCAATACAGGAGCTGAACACAATGCTTTTCGTAATTCCGTAAAACTCTCTTGACATTCATCAGACCATGGCACCGGACTCGGAACATTTTTCCCAGTCAAAGCTACCAATGGTTTCGCTAAAAGAGAAAAATTCGGAATCCACTGCCTACAGTAAGAGGTAATACCTAAAAAGGCACGTACTTCTCTCTGTGTGCGTGGAACACTCATTTGCGTAATTGCTTTTATTCTTTCTGGGGTCAACTTCCTTCCCTCCTTTGACAAGAGATGACCTAGGTAGGTCACTTCTTGGCAGCAGTATTGCATCTTGGAAGGTGACACCTTGTGATTCAAATTAGACAAGTGATGCAATAAGGAAATTGTAGCTGCTTTGCAAGTTTCCTTGTCATCGGCAGCCACTAAAAGATCGTCTACGTACTGTACTAGGGCAGAACCTGGAGGAAGGACAAAAGAATCTAACTGACTTTTTAATGCTTGACTATAAATAGACGGACTTTCACAGTAGCCCTGTGGAGCGCGTTTAAATCTGAAACTTCGACCTCCTAGACAGAAGCCAAAAATATCTCTGCTTTCCTCGGCTATCGGAATGCTGAAAAAGGCATTCTTCAAGTCGATGACTGAGAACCAAGTGGCTGTAGCAGGAATCAATGTTAACAAGGCAGTAATGTCTGGAACCACAGGAAACTGCGGAACCACAATCTTATTAACTTCTCTAAGGTCTATGACAAACCTGTACACTGGAGGTTTTGTAGGATCAGTTCGTTTCAGAATCGGCAATACAGGACTATTACAAACATTTCCTCGAGTTTCTTCAACCACACCTTTCTTAATCAAATCTTGCACAATCAATAAAAGTGCACGTTCTCCTTCACTAGATATTTTATATTGGGGAATTCTTGGAAATTTTACATTTGCTTTCAAAGTGACTACATATGGTGGTATTTCTAAAAGGCCTACATCATTAGGACCAGTCGCCCAAAGAGAATCAGGGAGTGAGCGCAGCTCTGGCGGGAGTGCATCCATTGACAAGTACACCGGAGAAGCGATTTTTTTACCCAACGTAAGCTGTACCCCTTCCGGAGAACAGTACAATGTCGCATATAGCCGTTTTAACAAGTCTAAACCAAGCAGGTTTTCATTACAACCCGTCGTCAAAATCAAGGGTGCTTTCAATTGACACGGTCCAACAGAAATAGACAAAGGACCAGATATCGGGTTGTAAACAGGGGCGCCTGAAAAACCTACAGAAACATTTGTTGAGCCAGACAAAGGTGCGCCAGGGAGTTTCGCATGAATGATAGAACTTCTTGCGGCACCAGTATCCAACAGAAACAGTTCGACTACACCTGATGTTGCTACTGCGACATAAGGCCCACTCTGATCCACTGGAACTGATACTACTCCCTCTCTCTGTCCATGGCTGTCCTAGTACCCATTTTGCTGAAAACTCTCATCCACTTCACAATAGTCTTCAACAAGATATTGCTGAGATCTATTTTGCTGAGCTGACTGTCCATTTCATTGATCAAAGTGATTGGAGGGACGATCATTCGTCTGCGGAGGCATAGCACCTCGCCCTCGACCTCTAGAATTCTGCACAAAACCACCACGACCTCTCTGAGCTGCTGCTGCATTATTTTGCGCTAAGATCGGACATTCATTTTTGTAGTGACCCTCTTTCTTACAGTACGCACACTGATTCCACTGGTATTGAGGCCTCGTTGAACTATAATCTGTCCTCTGATACGAATTCTGTTGCATATTAGTCTGATTCGTGCGAGGCGGATACGCCTGCTGTAAAAGAACTTTAGTTTTTAAATCTTTCGTTTTCTTCTCTGATTTCTCCTTTTCCTCTTTATCCCTATTTTCGTAGTACTGTGCAGTCGCAAGTATTTGCGCAGTTGTAGAAACAGCCCACGTACTCTCTGAATCCTTTAATTTATTGCATAACTCAGGTAACAAATTATGCACAAATTTATCGACAAACAGTCTCTGTCCTCCTTCAGTGCTCATATCCTGACCACTATGATCTACAAAAGTCTCTTCGAACCTCGTGAAGAAGTCGGAGACACTTTCATCTTTCTTCTGCTTGCATGCGGATAATTTGTCCCAATTAACACGCAACGCAGGCATCAGAGTCTTCATTAAGTCAATTATTCTACCTGGAAGATTAGCAATTAGGGGTTCGGGTTTTGCACCACCTACTTGCTGACCATCTGCTGCAGTGATGGCTGCCCAATCACCACCTAAGGCTACTTGATGATCCTCTCTACGAATTTTAGCCCACACTGGTTGCGGAACTACGTTTCCAAACAACATATCGATGTCCGCTAAGTTCATTATACAAGCCTCAACTGTCTGTGTTAATTCCTTGTAATATCCAGCAGGATTTTTACGCGGATCTGGCAAGGCCTGTTTCACTGCTAGCACTTCAGCTCGCTTCCACGGAATGTGTATCCACACTCGTTGGAACTGTGCTGGAGCAGCTGCAATACCCGCATTATCATCACGTTGTATTGCTTCGCGCCAGATTGGAGGAACCTCCCTCATAGGATATTGGCGACTTAGCTTCATTTTACCTTTTTCTAAATCTCTCGGCGAACGAAGAGATGGATCATTCCTAAAACTTAAAATAAGTTCCATCGCTTCTTTTATATTATCGCCCACTATCATTCCTGCAGCAAACTCTTTTTGAATTTTAATTAAATCTTCCAAGTCTGATTCAACATCATCTTCCTCTATTTCCTCACGTAACAACGAGCACATCTCATCAAAGACGTACCGTTGCGTTGGTTCCTTCCACTGCATAAATGTGTCTAACACATCTCTCGTACTATATCTTCTACTCTTCGAAATCCATCTGAGAGCCGTGGAATCTAAAATTCCCCGTTCTTCAGTACTTGGTAGCTGACTACGTCTCTGAACTGAATCAGGAGTAGGAGTCTTAATTAAAGATTTATATAAAGGAGACAGTATGTTAGTAACAGAATCAGTGATTCTTCGACGAACAGAAAGTGGAGTTAACACACTTGCAGACGTAGAGAACACAGTAGAGGTAGGAACAGATAGCGAGGCAGTAGGAGTATCGAGAAAAATAGTTTGTGAAGTAGTAGGTGTAAGCGAGACAGATACAGGTATAGAAGTCGGCAACCCAGGAAGAGGAGGAGCCGTAGGAATATTCACATTAACCACAGGAGGTACAGGAACTTGGTTCTGAGGGGCAGGAACACCAGGTTGTCCAGCAACCGGCAATTGAACATTCGGTACAAGTGGAGCCGTAGCACCTTGTGCATACGGTGGAGGTGACCGTAACAGATAAGATAACAGAGGATCGTTTTCGGGGTCCTCCAGTATCTTAGCTGTTTTCGATGGCAAGGCAGGGTAGCACTTGTCGATCGCTAAATTATGCTCTCTAATAGCCACCTCAATAGCCTTCTCGCACTCATTATCTTGCAGCTGTTTAGTTGCTTGCTCTAGAGTTAACTCTTCTTTCTCTTTCTGTTCTTTCTTCAACCTTTTCAATTCTCTCTGTTTGGATTCTTTTCGCCAGTAACGGAAAGAATCAAACATTGCCGGCCGGGCTTTCTTACTAAACAGTTTCGCTTCTAAATTATCAAGAATCTCGGGTTCAAAACTACCATGCAGTGGCCAACTAAGGACACCATCCTTCTTAGTATAGCGGACCCATACCTCATTATAGGATATAGGACCCACACCATGTTTACAATATAAATCATAAAGGGGAGTCCCAATCGGAGGAACCAGACAGGAATCCTCCAACCGTGAGTCACGGTTGCAACCAAAACAAGACAACATTTTCCGACTTACCATTTTCAATCCGGAACACAAAACAAACAAAACACGGAACAAATATGTGCACTCGAACCAAGAACTTAGGCCTACCAAAACGAAACTAATGTATCGATACCCAAACTGAACCAAAATAGATTATCGTAACTAGAACAACCAGTGATAATCTTACCAAACCAAACCAAACCAAGAACCGATCAAGGATTTTTAACAATCCTCACAAAGTAACCAGCTAGCTATCACTAAATACTTAACTGAGGCACTGAAGACGTCACCAAGGAGAAACCCATCACGTTTCGCTGTACTAAGGGCTGCACCTCGGGTCCAAGACAGGGCGACGGTCAAGGCAACGGCCCACTGCAGCCGTCCTGAACGGGAACCCTCGTGGAAGAGAACTTGTGGCCACTTTTGCGATATGCCGGGATCGATGAAGTGGGGCGCCTCCCTCAGGAATCTTCACACGAAGCTTCTCGAACTCTTCAGGCTTTTGGACCGGTACCGAATGACGTCGCCCCATGTTGGGCGCCAATTGGAGTTCTGGACTTTTTGGTTCCGTCCAGAGGTGTCAGGGAACAACACCCAAAGACCCCGGAGTTCCACCTGCCTTGGTGCGCAAATGAACAGAAACACGGGCTTCTCGATGGTGGCGTCAAAGACCAAAGGTTTATTACTGCAGGGACACAGAAGTCACAGAAACTACGCATGGGCAGTGTCTAGGAGCCTGTTCGATTTGTACATAGAGGGTTACTCCTTATATACTGAAAATTGTGCTCTAGGCAAATATTTCACATGTTAGTACATTCCCAAACCTTTGTGTCTTAAACAATAAATATTTGGCGTTACACAGGAACTGTCGATAATATCTGATGCCAAACATCACGAAGAGGGGTTCCCACTAGTCCATCACAATCCCTTGTCAATATTGCATTCAAGAGCCGGACCGCCTCATCGTAAATTTCGTTACCTCCCCCTAATAAAGGCCCAGAAGGAAAGGAGCAGAGCCAGGTGCAGAAGATAGGAAAGCGGGATAAGAGATGTTTGTGGGTTGTAAATGGGCAAGGCTACCGGCTTCGGCCGCCTAATCATGATCGGGACAATGGACACGAGAACCAGTTCAGGTGGGCTGGCCTCGGGCAGAGGAGGCAGCCTTTGTTGAGTCATGCAGCTACGGCGTGATCTGGTTTAAGGTGCACGTGTCATGAAAGAGGTGAATCTCCGGCTAAGGCTACGTGTCCTTAATCGAAATGAAGTGATCAGAGGTTATTGCGTATGTGAGGGCAAGAAACACAAAATGGCGGCCATGATCTAAGATGGATGCCGTGGGTAGATCAGAAATGTGTTCATAACAGGAGTGCTCTTGCTCGTATCGTAGCGAAAACACCAGGATATGCTAAATGGATCATTTGCGGTTCGCTGATACTAATATTATGTATTTCCGACAATATTGAAAACACGGGTTCAAATCGTCACGGAACCTCAGATGGAGTTGGAGGTTGGAGTTGGAGGGTGTATTTGGAGTTGGAGGGTGGATTTGGAATTGGAGGGTAGAGTTGGAGTTGGAGGGTGGAATTGGAGATTTGAGTTTGAGGGTGGATTTAGAGTTGGAGGGTAGATTTGGAGTTGGAGGGTGGATAAGTTGGAGGGTAGATTTGGAGTTGGAGGGTGGAGTTGGAGTTGGAGGGTAGATTTGGAGTTGGAGGGTGGATTTGGAGTTGGAAGGTTGATTTGGAGTTGGAGGGTGGATTTGGAGTTGGGGGTGGAGTTGTAGGATGGAGGGTGGAGTTGGAGGGTGGATTTGGAGTTGGAGGGTGGAGTTGGAGGGTGGAGTTGGAGGGTGGATTTGGAGTTAGAGGGTGGATTTGGAGTTGAAGGGTGGAGTTGGAGGGCGGACTTGGAGGGTGGATTCGGAGGGTAGAGTTGGGGTGGATTAGGAGTTGCAGGGTACATTTGGAGTTGGAGGGTCAATTTGGAGTTGGAGGGTAGATTTGGAGTTGGAGGGTGGAGTTGGAGGGTGGATTTTAAATTGGAGGGTGGAGTTGGAGTGTGTAGTTGAAGTTAGAGGGTGTATTTGGAGTTGGAGGGTGGATTTGGAGATGTAGGGTGGAGTTAGAGTTGGAGGGTGGATTTGGAGTTGGAGGGTGGAGTTGGAGGGTGGAGGTGGAATTGGAGGTTGGAGTTGGAGGGTGTATTTGGAGTTGGAGGGTGGATTTGGAATTGGAGGGTAGAGTTGGAGGGTGGAATTGGAGATTTGAGTTGGAGGGTGGATTTGGAGTTGGAGGGTGGATTTAGAGTTGCAGGGTCGATTAGGAGTTGGAGGGTGGATTTGGAGTTGGAGGGTGGATTTGAAGTTGGAGGGTGGATTTGGAGTTGTAGGGTAGATTTGGAGGGTGATTTGGAGTTGGAGGGTGGATTTAGAGTAGGAGGGTGGAGTTGGAGGGTGGAGTTGGAGTTGGAGGTTGGAGTTGGAGGGTGGATTTGGAGTTGGAGGGTGGATTTGGAATTGGAGGGTAGAGTTGGAGTTGGAGGGTGGAGTTGGAGATTGGAGTTGGTGGGTGGATTTGGAGTTGAAGGGTGGAGTTGGAGGGTGGATTTGGAGGGTAGATTTGGAGTTGGAGGGTGGAGTTGGAGGGTAGTGTTGGAGGGTGGATTTGGAGTTAAAGGGTCAATTTGGAGTTGGAGGGTGGAGTTGGAGGGTGGAGGTAGAGTTGGAGGTTGGAGTTGGAGGGTGTATTTGGAGTTGGAGGGTGTATTTGGAATTGGAGGGT
Source organism: Lissotriton vulgaris (assembly GCF_964263255.1). Classification (NCBI taxonomy): domain Eukaryota; kingdom Metazoa; phylum Chordata; class Amphibia; order Caudata; family Salamandridae; genus Lissotriton; species Lissotriton vulgaris. The sequence goes on along the minus strand of NW_028241680.1, from coordinate 16,718 downwards.
AGAGTTGGAGTTGGAGGGTGGAGTTGGAGATTGGAGTTGGAGGGTGGAGTTGGAGTTGGAGGGTGGTTTTGGAGTTGTAGGGTGGATAAGTTGGAGGGTAGATTTGGAATTGGAGGGTGGAGTTGGAGTTGGAGGGTAGATTTGGAGTTGGAGGGTGGATTTGGAGTTGGAAGGTTGATTTGGAGTTGGAGGGTAGATTTGGAGTTTGGGGTGGAGTTGTAGGATGGAGGGTGGAGTTGGAGGGTGGATTTGGAGTTTGAGGGTGGAGTTGGAGGGTGGAGTTAGAGGGTGGATTTGGAGTTAGAGGGTGGATTTGGAGTTGAAGGGTGGAGTTGGAGGGCGGAGTTGGAGGGTGGATTCGGAGGGTAGAGTTGGGGGTGGATTAGGAGTTGCAGGGTACATTTGGAGTTGGAGGGTCGATTTGGAGTTGGAGGGTGGATTTGGAGTTGGAGGGTGGAGTTGGAGGGTGGATTTGGAATTGGAGGGTGGAGTTGGAGGGTGGAGTTGGAGTTAGAGGGTGTATTTGGAGTTGGAGGGTGGAGTTGGAGTTAGAAGGTGGATTTGGAGTTTTAGGGTAGATTTAGAGTTGGATCCTGGATTTAGAGTTGCAGGGTCGATTTGGAGTTGGAGGGTGGATTTAAAGTTGGAGGGTGGATTTGAAGTTGGAGGGTGGATTTGGAGTTGGAGGGTGGATTTGGAGTTGTAGGGTGGATTTGGAGGGTGATTTGGAGTTGGAGGGTGGATTTAAAGTAGGAGGGCGGAGTTGGAGGGTGGATTTGGAGTTGGAGGATGGATTTGGAGTTTGAGGGGGGATTTGGAGTTGGAGGGTGGAGTTAGAGTTGGAGGGTAGATTTGGAGTTGGAGGGTGGAGTTGGAGGGTAGAGTTGGAGTTGGAGGTTGGAGTTGGAGGGTGGATTTGGAGTTGGAGGGTGGATTTGGAATTGGAGGGTAGAGTTGGAGTTGGAGGGTGGAGTTGGAGATTGGAGTTGGAGGGTGGATTTGGAGTCGAAGGGTGGAGTTGGAGTTGGAGGGTTGAGTTGGAGGGTGGATTTGGAGTTGGAGGGTGGAGTTGGAGGGTGGATTTGGAGTTGGAGGGTGGAGTTGGAGGGTAGAGTTGGAGGGTGGATTTGGAGTTAAATGGTGGATTTGGAGTTGGAGGGTGGATTTGAAGTTGGAGGGTGGATTTGGAGTTGGAGTGTGGATTTGGAGTTGGAGGATGGATTTGGAGGGTGGCGTTGGAGAGTGGATTTGGAGTTGGAGGGAGGATTTGGAGTTGGAGGGTCGAGTTGGAGGGTTGAGTTGGAGTTGGAGGGAGTATTTGGAATTGTAGGGTTGAGTTAGAGTTGTAGGATGGATTTGGAGTTGGAGGGTGGATTTGGAGTTGGAGGGTTGAGTAGGAGGGTGGATTTGGAGTTGGAGAGTGGATTTGGAGTTGGAGAGTGGATTTGGAGGGTTGAGTTGGAGAGTGGTTTTGGAGTTGGAGGGAGGATTTGGAGTTGGAGGGTGGAGTTGGAGGGTGGAGTTGGAGGGTGATTTGGAGTTGGAGGGTGGATTTAGAGTAGAAGGGTGGAGTTGGAGGGTGGATTTGGAGTTTGAGGGTGGATTTGGAGTTGGAGGGTGGAGTTAGAGTTGGAGCGTGGATTTGGAGCTGGAGGGTGGATTTGGAATTGTAGGGTGGATTTGGAGGGTGATTTGGATTTGGAGGATGGATTTAGAGTAGGAGGATGGAGTTGGAGGGTGGATTTGGAGTTGGAAGATGGATTTGGAGTTTGAGGGGGGATTTGGAGTTGTAGGGTGGAGTTAGAGTTGGAGGGTAGATTTGGAGTTGGAGGGTGAAGTTGGAAAGTGGAGTTGGAGGTTGGAGTTGGACGGTGGATTTGGAGTTGAAGGGTGGAGTTGGAGTTGGAGGGTTGAGTTGGAGATGGAGGGTGGAGTTGGAGGGTGGATTTGGAGTTGGAGGGTGGAGTTGGAGGGTAGAGTTGGAGGGTGGATTTGGAGTTAAAGGGTGGATTTGGAGTTGGAGGGTGGAGTTGGAGGGTGGAGGTGGGGTTGGAGGGTAGAGTTGGAGGGTGGATTTGGAGTTAAAGGGTGGATTTGGAGTTGGAGGGTGGAGTTGGAGGATGGATTTGGAGTTAGAGGGTGGATTTGGAGTTGAAGGGTGGAGTTGGAGGGTGGATTCGGAGGGTAGAGTTGGGGGTGGATTAGGAGTTGCAGGGTACATTTCGAGTTGGAGGGTCGATTTGGAGTTGGAGGGTGGATTTGGAGTTGGAGGGTGGAGTTGGAGGGTGGATTTGGAATTGGAGGGTGGAATTGGAGGGTGGAGTTGGAGTTAGAGGGTGTATTTGGAGTTGGAGGGTGGACTTGGAGTTAGAAGGTGGATTTGGAGTTTGAGGGTAGATTTAGAGTTAGAGGGTGGATTTAGAGTTGCAGGGTCGATTTGGAGTTGGAGGGTGGATTTGGAGTTGGTGGGTGGATTTCAAGTTGGAGGGTGGATTTGGAGTTGGAGGGTGGATTTGGAGTTGTAGGGTGGATTTGGAGGGTGATTTGGAGTTGGAGGGTGGATTTAGAGTAGGAGGGTGGAGTTGGAGGGTGGATTTGGAGTTGGAGGATGGATTTGGAGTTTGAGGGGGGATTTGGAGTTGGAGGGTGGAGTTAGAGTTGGAGGGTAGATTTGGAGTTGGAGGGTGGAGTTGGAGGATGGAGTTGGAGGTTGGAGTTGGAGGGTGGATTTGGAGTTGGAGGGTGGATTTGGAATTGGAGGGTGGAGTTGGAGTTAGAGGGTGGAGTTGGAGGGTTGATTTGGAGTTGGAGGGTGGAGTTGGAGGGTGGATTTGGAGTTGGAGGGTGGAGTTGGAGGGTAGAGTTGGAGGGTGGATTTGGAGTTAAAGGGTAGATTTGGAGTTGGAGGGTGGATTTGAAGTTGGAGGGTGGATTTGGAGTTGGAGTGTGGATTTGGAGTTGGAGGGTGGATTTGGAGGGTGGATTTTGAGGGTGGATTTGGAGTTGGAGGAAGCATTTGGAGTTGGAGGGTCGAGTTGGAGGGTTGAGTTGGAGTTGGAGGGAGTATTTGGAATTGTAGGGTTGAGTTAGAGTTGTAGGATATATTTAGAGTTGGAGGGCTGATTTGGAGTTGGAGGGTTTTGTAGGAGGGTGGATTTGGAGTTGGAGGGTGGATTTGGAGGGTTGAGTTGGAGAGTGGTTTTGGAGTTGGAGGGAGGATTTGGAGTTGGAGGGTGGAGTTGGAGGGTGGAATTGGAGGGTGGAGTTGGAGGGTGATTTGGAGTTTGAGGGTGGATTTAGAGTAGGAGGGTGGAGTTGGAGGGTGGATTTGGAGTTTGAGGGTGGATTTGGAGTTGTAGGGTGGAGTTAGAGTTGGAGGGTGGATTTGGAGTTGGAGGGTGGAGTTGGAGGGTGGAGGTGGAGTTGGAGGTTGGAGTTGGAGGGTGTATTTGGAGTTGGAGGGTGGATTTGGAATTGTAGGGTAGAGTTGGAGTTGGAGCGTGGAATTGGAGATTTGAGTTTGAGGGTGGATTTAGAGTTGGAGGGTGGATTTGGAGTTGGAGGGTGGATGAGTTGGAGGGTAGATTTGGAGTTGGAGGGTGGAGTTGGAGTTGGAGGGTAGATTTGGAGTTGGAGGGTGGATTTGGAGTTGGAAGGTTGATTTGGAGTTGGAGGGTGGATTTGGAGTTGGGGGTGGAGTTGTAGGATGGAGGGTGGAGTTGGAGGGTGGATTCGGAGTTGGAGGGTGGAGTTGGAGGGTGGATTTGGAGTTAGAGGGTGGATTTGGAGTTGAAGGGTGGAGTTGGAGGGCGGACTTGGAGGGTGGATTCGGAGGGTAGAGTTGGGGGTGGATTAGGAGTTGCAGGGTACATTTGGAGTTGGAGGGTCAATTTGGAGTTGGAGGGTAGATTTGGAGTTGGAGGGTGGAGTTGGAGGGTGGATTTGAAATTGGAGGGTGGAGTTGGAGTGTGTAGTTGAAGTTAGAGGGTGGATTTGGAGATGTAGGGTGGAGTTAGAGTTGGAGGGTGGAGGTGGAGTTGGAGGTTGGAGTTGGAGGGTGTATTTGGAGTTGGAGGGTGGATTTGGAATTGGAGGGTAGAGTTGGAGTTGGAGGGTGGAATTGGAGATTTGAGTTGGAGGGTGGATTTGGAGTTGGAGGGTGGATTTAGAGTTGCAGGGTCGATTTGGAGTTGGAGGGTGGATTTGGAGTTGGAGGGTGGATTTGAAGTTGGAGGGTAGATTTGGAGTTGTAGGGTAGATTTGGAGGGTGATTTGGAGTTGGAGGGTGGATTTAGAGTAGGAGGGTGGATTTGGAGTTGGAGGATGGATTTGGAGTTTGAGGGGGGATTTGGAGTTGGAGGGTGGAGTTAGAGTTGGAGGGTAGATTTGGAGTTGGAGGGTGGAGTTGGAGGGTGGAGTTGGAGTTGGAGGTTGGAGTTGGAGGGTGGATTTGGAGTTGGAGGGTGGATTTGGAATTGGAGGGTAGAGTTGGAGTTGGAGGGTGGAGTTGGAGATTGGAGTTGGTGAGTGGATTTGGAGTTGAAGGGTGGAGTTGGAGGGTGGATTTGGAGTTGGAGGGTAGATTTGGAGTTGGAGGGTGGAGTTGGAGGGTAGGGTTGGAGGGTGGATTTGGAGTTAAAGGGTCAATTTGGAGTTGGAGGGTGGAGTTGGAGGGTGGAGGTAGAGTTGGAGGTTGGAGTTGGAGGGTGTATTTGGAGTTGGAGGGTGTATTTGGAATTGGAGGGTAGAGTTGGAGTTGGAGGATGGAGTTGGAGATTGGAGTTGGAGGGTGGATTTGGAGTTGGAGGGTGGATTTGGAATTGGAGGGTAGAGTTAGAGTTGGAGGGTGGAGTTGGAGATTGGAGTTGGAGGGTGGATTTGGAGTTGAAGGGTGGAGTTGGAGTTGGAGGGTGGATTTGGAGTTGGAGGGTGGAGTTGGAGGGTAGATTTGGAGTTTGAGGGTGGAGTTGGAGGGTAGAGTTGGAGGGTGGATTTGGAGTTAAAGGGTGGATTTGGAGTTGGAGGGTGGAGTTGGAGGGTGGAGGTAGAGTTGGAGGTTGGAGTTGGAGGGTGTATTTGGAGTTGGAGGGTGGATTTGGAATTGGAGGGTAGAGTTGGAGTTGGAGGGTGGAGTTGGAGATTGGAGTTGGAGGGTGGATTTGAAGTTGGAGGGTGGATTTGGAGTTGGAGGGTGGATAAGTTGGAGGGTAGATTTGGAGTTGGAGGGTGGAGTTGGAGGGTAGATTTGGAGTTGGAGGGTGGATTTGGAGTTGGAAGGTTGATTTGGAGTTGGAGGGTGGATTTGAAGTTGGGGGTGGAGTTGTAGGATGGAGGGTGGAGTTGGAGGGTAAATTTGGAGTTGGAGGGTGGAGTTGGAGGGTGGATTTGGAGTTGGAGGGTGGATAAGTTGGAGGGTAGATTTGGAGTTGGAGGTTGGAGTTGGAGTTGGAGGGTAGATTTGGAGTTGGAGGGTGGATTTGGAGTTGGAAGGTTGATTTGGAGTTGGAGGGTGGATTTGGAGTTGGGGGGTGGAGTTGTAGGATGGAGGGTGGAGTTGGAGGGTGGATTTGGAGTTGGGGGGTGGAGTTGGAGGGTGGATTTGGAGTTAGAGGGTGGATTTGGAGTTAGAGGGTGGATTTGGAGTTGAAGGGTGGAGTTGGAGGGTGGATTTGGAGTTAGAGGGTGGATTTGGAGTTGAAGGGTGGAGTTGGAGGGCGGAGTTGGAGGGTGTATTCGGAGGGTAGAGTTCGGGGTGGATTAGGAGTTGCAGGGTACATTTGGAGTTGGAGGGTCGATTTGGAGTTGGAGGGTGGGTTTGGAGTTGGAGGGTGGATTTGAAGTTGGAGGGTGGATTTGGAGTTAGAGGGTGGATTTGGAGGGTTGAGTTGGAGAGTGGATTTGGAGTTGGAGGGAGGATTTGGAGTTGGAGGGTGGAGTTGGTGGGTGGAATTGGAGGGTGGAGTTGGAGGGTGATTTGGAGTTGGAGGGTGGATTTAGAGTAGGAGGGTGGAGTTGGAGGGTGGATTTGGAGTTTGAGGGTGGATTTGGAGTTGAGGGTGGAGTTAGAGTTGGAGGGTGGATTTGGAGTTGGAGGGTGGAGTTGGACGGTGGAGGTGAAGTTGGAGGTTGGAGAGTGGATTTGGAGTTGGAGGGTGGAGTTGGAGGGTGGATTTGGAGTTGGAGGGTAGATAAGTTGGAGGGTAGATTTGGAGTTGGAGGGTGGAGTTGGAGGGTAGATTTGGAGTTGGAGGGTGGATTTGGAGTTGGAAGGTTGATTTGGAGTTGGAGGGTGGATTTTGAGTTGGGGGGTGGAGTTGTACGATGGAGGGTGGAGTTGAAGGGTGGATTTGGAGTTGGAGGGTGGAGTTGGAGGGTGGATTTGGAGTTAGAGGGTGGATTTGGAGTTGAAGGGTGGAGTTGGAGGGCGGAGTTGGAGGGTGGATTCGGAGGGTAGAGTTGGGGTGGATTAGGAGTTGCAGGGTACATTTGGAGTTGGAGGGTCGATTTGGAGTTGGAGGGTGGATTTGGAGTTGGAGGGTGGAGTTGGAGGGTGGATTTGGAATTGGAGGGTGGAGTTGGAGGGTGGAGTTGGAGTTAGAGGGTGTATTTGGAGTTGGAGGGTGGATTTGGAGTTAGAAGGTGGATTTGGAGATTTAGGGTAGATTTAGAATTGGATCCTGGATTTAGAGTTGCAGGGTCGATTTGGAGTTGGAGGGTGGATTTGGAGTTGGAGGGTGGATTTGAAGTTGGAGGGTGGATTTGGAGTTGGAGGGTGGATTTGGAGTTGTAGGGTGGATTTGGAGGGTGATTTGGAGTTGGAGGGTGGATTTAGAGTAGGAGGGTGGAGTTGGAGGGTGGATTTGGAGTTTGAGGGTGGATTTGGAGTTGTAGGGTGGAGTTAGAGTTGGAGGGTGGATTTGGAGTTGGAGGGTGGAGTTGGAGGGTGGAGGTGGAGTTGGAGGTTGGAGTTGGAGGGTGTATTTGGAGTTGGAGGGTGGATTTGGAATTGGAGGGTAGAGTTGGAGTTGGAGCGTGGAATTGGAGATTTGAGTTTGAGGGTGGATTTAGAGTTGGAGGGTGGATTTGGAGTTGGAGGGTGGATGAGTTGGAGGGTAGATTTGGAGTTGGAGGGTGGAGTTGGAGTTGGAGGGTAGATTTGGAGTTGGAGGGTGGATTTGGAGTTGGAAGGTTGATTTGGAGTTGGAGGGTGGATTTGGAGTTGGGGGTGGAGTTGTAGGATGGAGGGTGGAGTTGGAGGGTGGATTCGGAGTTGGAGGGTGGAGTTGGAGGGTGGATTTGGAGTTAGAGGGTGGATTTGGAGTTGAAGGGTGGAGTTGGAGGGCGGACTTGGAGGGTGGATTCGGAGGGTAGAGTTGGGGGTGGATTAGGAGTTGCAGGGTACATTTGGAGTTGGAGGGTCAATTTGGAGTTGGAGGGTAGATTTGGAGTTGGAGGGTGGAGTTGGAGGGTGGATTTGAAATTGGAGGGTGGAGTTGGAGTGTGTAGTTGAAGTTAGAGGGTGGATTTGGAGATGTAGGGTGGAGTTAGAGTTGGAGGGTGGAGGTGGAGTTGGAGGTTGGAGTTGGAGGGTGTATTTGGAGTTGGAGGGTGGATTTGGAATTGGAGGGTAGAGTTGGAGTTGGAGGGTGGAATTGGAGATTTGAGTTGGAGGGTGGATTTGGAGTTGGAGGGTGGATTTAGAGTTGCAGGGTCGATTTGGAGTTGGAGGGTGGATTTGGAGTTGGAGGGTGGATTTGAAGTTGGAGGGTAGATTTGGAGTTGTAGGGTAGATTTGGAGGGTGATTTGGAGTTGGAGGGTGGATTTAGAGTAGGAGGGTGGATTTGGAGTTGGAGGATGGATTTGAAGTTTGAGGGGGGATTTGGAGTTGGAGGGTGGAGTTAGAGTTGGAGGGTAGATTTGGAGTTGGAGGGTGGAGTTGGAGGGTGGAGTTGGAGTTGGAGGTTGGAGTTGGAGGGTGGATTTGGAGTTGGAGGGTGGATTTGGAATTGGAGGGTAGAGTTGGAGTTGGAGGGTGGAGTTGGAGATTGGAGTTGGTGAGTGGATTTGGAGTTGAAGGGTGGAGTTGGAGGGTGGATTTGGAGTTGGAGGGTAGATTTGGAGTTGGAGGGTGGAGTTGGAGGGTAGGGTTGGAGGGTGGATTTGGAGTTAAAGGGTCAATTTGGAGTTGGAGGGTGGAGTTGGAGGGTGGAGGTAGAGTTGGAGGTTGGAGTTGGAGGGTGTATTTGGAGTTGGAGGGTGTATTTGGAATTGGAGGGTAGAGTTGGAGTTGGAGGATGGAGTTGGAGATTGGAGTTGGAGGGTGGATTTGGAGTTGGAGGGTGGATTTGGAATTGGAGGGTAGAGTTAGAGTTGGAGGGTGGAGTTGGAGATTGGAGTTGGAGGGTGGATTTGGAGTTGAAGGGTGGAGTTGGAGTTGGAGGGTGGATTTGGAGTTGGAGGGTGGAGTTGGAGGGTAGATTTGGAGTTTGAGGGTGGAGTTGGAGGGTAGAGTTGGAGGGTGGATTTGGAGTTAAAGGGTGGATTTGGAGTTGGAGGGTGGAGTTGGAGGGTGGAGGTAGAGTTGGAGGTTGGAGTTGGAGGGTGTATTTGGAGTTGGAGGGTGGATTTGGAATTGGAGGGTAGAGTTGGAGTTGGAGGGTGGAGTTGGAGATTGGAGTTGGAGGGTGGATTTGAAGTTGGAGGGTGGATTTGGAGTTGGAGGGTGGATAAGTTGGAGGGTAGATTTGGAGTTGGAGGGTGGAGTTGGAGGGTAGATTTGGAGTTGGAGGGTGGATTTGGAGTTGGAAGGTTGATTTGGAGTTGGAGGGTGGATTTGAAGTTGGGGGTGGAGTTGTAGGATGGAGGGTGGAGTTGGAGGGTAAATTTGGAGTTGGAGGGTGGAGTTGGAGGGTGGATTTGGAGTTGGAGGGTGGATAAGTTGGAGGGTAGATTTGGAGTTGGAGGTTGGAGTTGGAGTTGGAGGGTAGATTTGGAGTTGGAGGGTGGATTTGGAGTTGGAAGGTTGATTTGGAGTTGGAGGGTGGATTTGGAGTTGGGGGGTGGAGTTGTAGGATGGAGGGTGGAGTTGGAGGGTGGATTTGGAGTTGGGGGGTGGAGTTGGAGGGTGGATTTGGAGTTAGAGGGTGGATTTGGAGTTAGAGGGTGGATTTGGAGTTGAAGGGTGGAGTTGGAGGGTGGATTTGGAGTTAGAGGGTGGATTTGGAGTTGAAGGGTGGAGTTGGAGGGCGGAGTTGGAGGGTGTATTCGGAGGGTAGAGTTCGGGCTGGATTAGGAGTTGCAGGGTACATTTGGAGTTGGAGGGTCGATTTGGAGTTGGAGGGTGGGTTTGGAGTTGGAGGGTGGATTTGAAGTTGGAGGGTGGATTTGGAGTTAGAGGGTGGATTTGGAGTTGGAGGGTGGATTTGGAGGGTTGAGTTGGAGAGTGGATTTGGAGTTGGAGGGAGGATTTGGAGTTGGAGGGTGGAGTTGGTGGGTGGAATTGGAGGGTGGAGTTGGAGGGTGATTTGGAGTTGGAGGGTGGATTTAGAGTAGGAGGGTGGAGTTGGAGGGTGGATTTGGAGTTTGAGGGTGGATTTGGAGTTGAGGGTGGAGTTAGAGTTGGAGGGTGGATTTGGAGTTGGAGGGTGGAGTTGGACGGTGGAGGTGAAGTTGGAGGTTGGAGAGTGGATTTGGAGTTGGAGGGTGGAGTTGGAGGGTGGATTTGGAGTTGGAGGGTAGATAAGTTGGAGGGTAGATTTGGAGTTGGAGGGTGGAGTTGGAGGGTAGATTTGGAGTTGGAGGGTGGATTTGGAGTTGGAAGGTTGATTTGGAGTTGGAGGGTGGATTTTGAGTTGGGGGGTGGAGTTGTACGATGGAGGGTGGAGTTGAAGGGTGGATTTGGAGTTGGAGGGTGGAGTTGGAGGGTGGATTTGGAGTTAGAGGGTGGATTTGGAGTTGAAGGGTGGAGTTGGAGTGCGGAGTTGGAGGGTGGATTCGGAGGGTAGAGTTGGGGGTGGATTAGGAGTTGCAGGGTACATTTGGAGTTGGAGGGTCGATTTGGAGTTGGAGGGTGGATTTGGAGTTGGAGGGTGGAGTTGGAGGGTGGATTTGGAATTGGAGGGTGGAGTTGGAGGGTGGAGTTGGAGTTAGAGGGTGTATTTGGAGTTGGAGGGTGGATTTGGAGTTAGAAGGTGGATTTGGAGATTTAGGGTAGATTTAGAATTGGATCCTGGATTTAGAGTTGCAGGGTCGATTTGGAGTTGGAGGGTGGATTTGGAGTTGGAGGGTGGATTTGAAGTTGGAGGGTGGATTTGGAGTTGGAGGGTGGATTTGGAGTTGTAGGGTGGATTTGGAGGGTGATTTGGAGTTGGAGGGTGGATTTAGAGTAGGAGGGTGGAGTTGGAGGGTGGATTTGGAGTTGGAGGATGGATTTGGAGTTTGAGGGAGGATTTGGAGTTGGAGGGTGGAGTTAGAGTTGGAGGGTAGATTTGGAGTTGGAGGGTGGAGTTGGAGGGTAGAGTTGGAGTTGGAGGTTGGAGTTGGAGGGTGGATTTGGAGTTGGAGGGTGGATTTGGAATTGGAGGGTAGAGTTGGAGTTGGAGGGTGGAGTTGGAGATTGGAGTTGGAGGGTGGATTTGGAGTCGAAGGGTGGAGTTGGAGTTGGAGGGTTGCGTTGGAGGGTGGATTTGGAGTTGGAGGGTGGAGTTGGAGGGTGGATTTGGAGTTGGAGGGTGGAGTTGGAGGGTGGATTTGGAGTTAAATGGTGGATTTGGAGTTGGAGGGTGGATTTGAAGTTGGAGGGTGGATTTGGAGTTGGAGTGTGGATTTGGAGTTGGAGGATGGATTTGGAGGGTGGCGTTGGAGAGTGGATTTGGAGTTGGAGGGAGGATTTGGAGTTGGAGGGTCGAGTTGGAGGGTTGAGTTGGAGTTGGAGGGAGTATTTGGAATTGTAGGGTTGAGTTAGAGTTGTAGGATGGATTTGGAGTTGGAGGGTGGATTTGGAGTTGGAGGGTTGAGTAGGAGGGTGGATTTGGAGTTGGAGAGTGGATTTGGAGGGTTGAGTTGGAGAGTGGTTTTGGAGTTGGAGGGAGGATTTGGAGTTGGAGGGTGGAGTTGGAGGGTGGAGTTGGAGGGTGATTTGGAGTTGGATGGTGGATTTAGAGTAGGAGGGTGGAGTTGGAGGGTGGATTTGGAGTTTGAGGGTGGATTTGGAGTTGGAGGGTGGAGTTAGAGTTGGAGGGTGGATTTGGAGCTGGAGGGTGGATTTGGAGTTGTAGGGTGGATTTGGAGGGTGATTTGGATTTGGAGGGTGGATTTAGAGTAGGAGGGTGGAGTTGGAGGGTGGATTTGGAGTTGGAAGATGGATTTGGAGTTTGAGGGGGGATTTGGAGTTGGAGGGTGGAGTTAGAGTTGGAGGGTAGATTTGGAGTTGGAGGGTGGAGTTGGAGGGTGGAGTTGGAGGTTGGAGTTGGACGGTGGATTTGGAGTTGGAGGGTGGATTTGGAATTGGAGGGTGGAGTTGGAGGGAGGAGTTGGAGTTGGAGGGTGGAGTTGGAGATTGGAGTTGGGGGTGGATTTGGAGTTGAAGGGTGGAGTTGGAGTTGGAGGGTTGAGTTGGAGTTGGAGGGTGGTGTTGGAGGGTGGATTTGGAGTTGGAGGGTGGAGTTGGAGGGTAGAGTTGGAGGGTGGATTTGGAGTTAAAGGGTGGATTTGGAGTTGGAGGGTGGAGTTGGAGGGTGGAGGTGGGGTTGGAGGGTAGAGTTGGAGGGTGGATTTGGAGTTAAAGGGTGGATTTGGAGTTGGAGGGTGGAGTTGGAGGATGGATTTGGAGTTAGAGGGTGGATTTGGAGTTGAAGGGTGGAGTTGGAGGGTGGATTCGGAGGGTAGAGTTGGGGGTGGATTAGGAGTTGCAGGGTACATTTGGACTTGGAGGGTCGATTTGGAGTTGGAGGGTGGATTTGGAGTTGGAGGGTGGAGTTGGAGGGTGGATTTGGAATTGGAGGGTGGAATTGGAGGGTGGAGTTGGAGTTAGAGGGTGTATTTGGAGTTGGAGGGTGGACTTGGAGTTAGAAGGTGGATTTGGAGTTTGAGGGTAGATTTAGAGTTGGAGGGTGGATTTAGAGTAGGAGGGTGGAGTTGGAGGGTGGAGTTGGAGTTGGAGTTGGAGGGTGGATTTCAAGTTGGAGGGTGGATTTGGAGTTGGAGGGTGGATTTGGAGTTGTAGGGTGGATTTGGAGGGTGATTTGGAGTTGGAGGGTGGATTTAGAGTAGGAGGGTGGAGTTGGAGGGTGGATTTGGAGTTGGAGGATGGATTTGGAGTTTGAGGGGGGATTTGGAGTTGGAGGGTGGAGTTAGAGTTGGAGGGTAGATTTGGAGTTGGAGGGTGGAGTTGGAGTGTGGATTTGGAGTTGGAGGGTGGATTTGGAGGGTGGATTTGGAGGGTGGATTTGGAGGGTGGATTTGGAGTTGGAGGGAGCATTTGGAGTTGGAGGGTCGAGTTGGAGGGTTGAGTTGGAGTGTGGATTTGGAGTTGGAGGGTGGAGTTGGAGGGTGGAATTGAAGGGTGGAGTTGGAGGGTGATTTGGAGTTTGAGGGTGGATTTAGAGTAGGAGGGTGGAGTTGGAGGGTGGATTTGGAGTTTGAGGGTGGATTTGGAGTTGTAGGGTGGAGTTAGAGTTGGAGGGTGGATTTGGAGTTGGAGGGTGGAGTTGGAGGGTGGAGGTGGAGTTGGAGGTTGGAGTTGGAGGGTGTATTTGGAGTTGGAGGGTGGATTTGGAATTGGAGGGTAGAGTTGGAGTTGGAGCGTGGAATTGGAGATTTGAGTTTGAGAGTGGATTTAGAGTTGGAGGGTGGATTTGGAGTTGGAGGGTGGATAAGTTGGAGGGTAGATTTGGAGTTGGAGGGTGGAGTTGGAGGGTAGATTTGGAGTTGGAGTGTGGATTTGGAGTTGGAAGGTTGATTTGGATTTGGAGGGTGGATTTGGAGTTGGGGGTGGAGTTGTAGGATGGAGGGTGGAGTTGGAGGGTGGATTTGGAGTTGGAGGGTGGAGTTGGAGGGTGGATTTGGAGTTAGAGGGTGGATTTGGAGTTGAAGGGTGGAGTTGGAGGGCGGACTTGGAGGGTGGATTCGGAGGGTAGAGTTGGGGGTGGATTAGGAGTTGCAGGGTACATTTGGAGTTGGAGGGTCAATTTGGAGTTGGAGGGTAGATTTGGAGTTGGAGGGTAGAGTTGGAGGGTGGATTTGAAATTGGAGGGTGGAGTTGGAGTGTGTAGTTGAAGTTAGAGGGTGTATTTGGAGTTGGAGGGTGGATTTGGAGATGTAGGGTGGAGTTAGAGTTGAAGGGTGGAGGTGGAGTTGGAGGTTGGAGTTGGAGGGTGTATTTGGAGTTGGAGGGTGGATTTGGAATTGGAGGGTAGAGTTGGAGTTGGAGGGTGGAATTGGAGATTTGAGTTGGAGGGTGGATTTGGAGTTGGAGGGTGGATTTAGAGTTGCAGGGTCGATTTGGAGTTGGAGGGTGGATTTGGAGTTGGAGGGTGGATTTGAAGTTGGAGGGTGGATTTGGAGTTGTAGGGTAGATTTGGAGGGTGATTTGGAGTTGGAGGGTGGATTTAGAGTAGGAGGGTGGAGTTGGAGGGTGGAATTGGAGTTGGAGGATGGATTTGGAGTTTGAGGGGGGATTTGGAGTTGGAGGGTGGAGTTAGAGTTGGAGGGTAGATTTGGAGTTGGAGGGTGGAGTTGGAGGGTGGAGTTGGAGTTGGAGGTTGGAGTTGGAGGGTGGATTTGGAGTTGGAGGGTGGATTTGGAATTGGAGGGTAGAGTTGGAGTTGGAGGGTGGAGTTTGAGATTGGAGTTGGTGGGTGGATTTGGAGTTGAAGGGTGGAGTTGGAGGGTGGATTTGGAGTTGGAGGGTAGATTTGGAGTTGGAGATTGGAGTTGGAGGGTAGGGTTGGAGGGTGGATTTGGAGTTAAAGGGTCAATTTGGAGTTGGAGGGTGGAGTTGGAGGGTGGAGGTAGAGTTGGAGGTTGGAGTTGGAGGGTGTATTTGGAGTTGGAGGGTGTATTTGGAATTGGAGGGTAGAGTTAGAGTTGGAGGGTGGAGTTGGAGATTGGAGTTGGAGGGTGGATTTGGAGTTGTAGGGTGGATAAGTTGGAGGGTAGATTTGGAATTGGAGGGTGGAGTTGGAGTTGGAGGGTAGATTTGGAGTTGGGGGTGGAGTTGTAGGATGGAGGTGGAGTTGGAGGGTGGATTTGGAGTTTGAGGGTGGAGTTGGAGGGTGGATTTGGAGGGTGGATTTGGAGTTAGAGGGTGGATTTGGAGTTGAAGGGTGGAGTTGGAGGGCGGAGTTGGAGGGTGGATTCGGAGGGTAGAGTTGGGGGTGGATTAGGAGTTGCAGGGTACATTTGGAGTTGGAGGGTCGATTTGGAGTTGGAGGGTGGATTTGGAGTTGGAGGGTGGAGTTGGAGGGTGGATTTGAAATTGGAGGGTGGAGTTGGAGGGTGGAGTTGGAGTTAGAGGGTGTATTTGGAGTTGGAGGGTGGATTTGGAGTTAGAAGGTGGATTTGGAGTTTTAGGGTAGATTTAGAGTTGGATCCTGGATTTAGAGTTGCAGGGTCGATTTGGAGTTGGAGGGTGGATTTGGTGTTGGAGGGTGGATTTGAAGTTGGAGGGTGGATTTGGAGTTGGAGGGTGGATTTGGAGTTGGAGGGTGGATTTGGAGGGTGATTTGGAGTTGGAGGGTGGATTTAGAGTAGGAGGGTGGAGTTGGAGGGTGGATTTGGAGTTGGAGGATGGATTTGGAGTTTGAGGGGGGATCTGGAGTTGGAGGGTGGAGTTAGAGTTGGAGGGTAGATTTGGAGTTGGAGGGTGGAGTTGGAGGGTAGAGTTGGAGTTGGAGGTTGGAGTTGGAGGGTGGATTTGGAGTTGGAGGGTGGATTTGGAATTGGAGGGTAGAGTTGGAGTTGGAGGGTGGAGTTTGAGATTGGAGTTGGAGGGTGGATTTGGAGTCGAAGGGTGGAGTTGGAGGGTGGAGTTGGAGGGTGGATTTGGAGTTGGAGGGTGGAGTTGGAGGGTGGATTTGGAGTTGGAGGGTGGAGTTGGAGGGTAGAGTTGGGGTGGATTAGGAGTTGCAGGGTACATTTGGAGTTGGAGGGTCGATTTGGAGTTGGAGGGTGGATTTGGAGTTGGAGGGTAGAGTTGGAGGGTGGATTTGGAATTGGAGGGTGGAGTTGGAGGATGGAGTTGGAGTTAGAGGGTGTATTTGGAGTTGGAGGGTGGATTTGGAGTTAGAAGGTGGATTTGGAGTTTGAGGGTAGATTTAGAGTTGGAGGGTGGATTTAGAGTTGCAGGGTCGATTTGGAGTTGGAGGGTGAATTTGGCGTTGGAGGGTGGATTTGAAGTTGAAGGGTGGATTTGGAGGGTGGATTTGGAGTTGGAGTGTCGATTTGGAGTTGGAGGGTGGAGTTGGAGGGTGGAGTTGGAGGGTGATTTGGAGTTGGAGGGTGGATTTAGAGTAGGAGGGTGGAGTTGGAGGGTGGATTTGGAGTTTGAGGGTGGATTTGGAGTTGGAGGGTGGAGTTAGAGTTGGAGGGTGGATTTCGAGCTGGAGGGTGGAGTTGGAGGGTGGAGGTGGAGTTGGAGGTTGGAGTTGGAGGGTGTATTTGGAGTTGGAGGATGGATTTGGAATTGGAGGGTAGAGTTGGAGTTGGAGGGTGGAATTGGAGATTTGAGTTGGAGGGTGGATTTGGAGTTGGAGGGTGGAGTTGGAGTTGGAGGGTAGATTTGGAGTTGGAGGGTGGATTTGGAGTTGGAAGGTTGATTTGGAGTTGGAGGGTGGATTTGGAGTTGGGGGTGGAGTTGTAGGATGGAGGGTGGAGATGGAGGGTGGATTTGGAGTTGGAGGGTGAAGTTGGAGGGTGGATTTGGAGTTAGAGGGTGGATTTGGAGTTGAAGGGTGGAGTTGGAGGGCGGAGTTGGAGGGTGGATTCGGAGGGTAGAGTTGGGGGTGGATTAGGAGTTGCAGGGTACATTTGGAGTTGGAGGGTCAATTTGGAGTTGGAGGGTGGATTTGGAGTTGGAGAGTGGAGTTGGAGGGTGGATTTGAAATTGGAGGGTGGAGTTGGAGGGTGGAGTTGGAGTTAGAGGGTGTATTTGGAGTTGGAGGGTGGATTTGGAGTTAGAAGGTGGATTTGAAGTTGGAGGGTGGATTTGGAGTTGTAGGGTGGATTTGGAGGGTGATTTGGAGTTGGAGGGTTGATTTAGAGTAGGAGGGTGGAGTTGGAGGGTGGATTTGAAGTTGGAGGATGGATTTGGAGGGTGGCGTTGGAGGGTGGATTTGGAGTTGGAGGGAGGATTTGGAGTTGGAGGGTCGCGTTGGAGGGTTGAGTTGGAGTTGGAGGGAGTATTTGGAATTGGAGGGTTGAGTTAGAGTTGTAGGATGGATTTGGAGTTGGAGGGTGGATTTGGAGTTGAAGGGTTGAGTAGGAGGGTGGATTTGGAGTTGGAGGGTGGATTTGGAGTTGGAGGGTGGATAAGTTTGAGGGTAGATTTGGAGTTGGAGGGTGGAGTTGGAGTTGGAGGGTAGATTTGGAGTTGGAGGGTGGATTTGGAGTTGGAGGGTGGATTTGGAATTGGAGGGTAGAGTTGGAGTTGGAGGTTGGAGTTGGAGATTGGAGTTGGAGGGTGGATTTGGAGTTGAAGGGTGGAGTTGGAGTTGGAGGG